>NC_090183.1:1857500-1942500 GCF_024679245.1 Pseudorasbora parva
TTATAATTAAATCAAATAAACTATATATAATTTAATGATAATAATTTAAATATTATTATTTATTATATAAGACAATGTTTTATATGATCTACATGATAATTTAAGTTACAAATATAATTGAATGATTATTAAACCAAAATAATACACTATATATATAATATAATTAATATAATATAATATTATATAACATAAGATAACATAATATAATATAACATAATATAATATATAATATAACATAACATAATATAATAATTAATATAATATAATAACATAATATAACATAACAACATAATATAACAATATAATTAATATAATATAATATAATATAATATAATATAATATAATATAATATAATATAATATAATATAATATAATATAATAGATATGAAGGTAGAACTGTAATAAATGAATGGATAACGAACTGGGTTTTAATAATATTGTGCCAGACTCGAAGCCATGCCCAGTGGTTTGTGCCAATGTTCATTTGGGGTTCAGGGACAAAAGTCTGCTGCCCTTTGCCAAACTAATAAATTACTCAATTACTGGCATCATATCATACATATGAAACCAGACATGCTCAAAAAGAGGGTCAGAGGTCATAGTTTCTGAATCGTAGTCGATGTGATGTTTCCTCATCTGTGTATGAAGATCTTCCAAATCCTGCTTTTACTCCTCAGATCAGATTTGTGATGAAGAGCTACTCGTTTATCCGTGAAACCGCACATGCCGTCCTCAAAAACACAGCCCAGAAGGGTAAGGCTGTTAAAGGTACCGTCAGTCTTCAGGTTATATGTATTGAACATTTATTGGTCATATACTGAAACGCAGGGTTGAGGTTTATCTCTGACCTTCACGTCTGTTTTCCCAGATGAACCGCTGCGATATCCGTCCCTCTCCAGTTATTTGTACTTCCTGTTTTGCCCGACTCTGATCTACCGTGAGATCTATCCGCGGTAAACGCTTCTTGTTGTGCCAGAAAACTGCATTATGACTTGACAAACTCAAAAATCAATATCCTCCGTGTTTGTTGTTCCCTTTCAGAAACCCGTACATCAGATGGAACTATGTTGGCATGAACTTTCTAAAGGTGGGATTGACTAATCACAAACTGTAACACGTATCTGGGTCATGTTTCATCTAAAAAATTAAGATAAGAAAATAAAATATTGTATTTTGCATTAAGAAAAAAAATGCAAAAAGCAATGTTATGTATTGTAACATTATTATCAATATAAATACAAACTCAAACACCCTTTAATTCGTATTACTTTTATAATAAAAATCATCAACAAATTTATACATTGATCATGCATAATATTATGACCTTAATATTGTGTTCGCCCGTCGAGGCATGGACTCCACAGACCTCTGAAGGTGTGCTGTGGTATCTGGCACCAAGATGTTAGCAGCAGATCCTTTAAGTCCTGTAAGTTGCGAGGTGGATCGGAATTGTTTGTCCGGCCCATCCCACAGATGCTCGATTGGATTGAGATCTGGGGAATCTGGAGGCCGAGTCGACGCCTCAAACTGGTTGTTGTGCTCCTCAAACCATTCCTGAAGCATTTGTGCTTTGTGTCAGGAGCATTATCCTGCTGGAAGAGCCACAGCCACCAGAATACCGTTTCCATGAAAGGCTGAACATGGTCTCAGCAATGCTTAGGTAGGTGGAGCGTGTCAAAGTAACATCCACATGGATGGAGGACCCAAGGTTTCCCAGCAGAACATTGGCCAAAGCATCACACTGCCTCTGCCGGCTCGCCTTCTTCCCATAGTGCATCCTGGGGCCATGTGTTCCTCAGGTAAGCCACACACACACACCCGGCCATCCACGTGATGTAGAAGAACACGTGATTCCTCAGACCAGGCCACCTTCTTCCATTGCTCCGTGGTCCAGTTCTGATGCTCATGTGCCACGTGTCGGCGGGGTCAGGGGTCAGAGGTCACCCTGACTGGTCCATATGCCTCAAACTGAGCTGCTCTGTGTATTCTGACAGCTTTCTATCAGAACCAGCATTAACTTCTGGAGCAGTTTGAGCTCCAGTAGCTCGTCTGTTTGATCGGACCCCACGGGCCAGCCTTCGCTCCCCACGTGCATCAATGAGCCTTGGCCGCCCATGACCCTGTGGCCGGTTCTCCACTGGTTTTCCTTGGAGCACTTTTGATAGATACTGACCACTGCAGACCGGGAACAGCCCACAAGAGCTGCAGTTTTGGAGATGCTCTGACCCAGTCGTCTAGCCGTCACAATCTGGCCAAACTCGCTCAAATCCTTACGCTTGCCCATTTCTCCTGCTTCACACACATCAACTCTGAGGACTAAATGTTCACCTGCTGCCTAATATATCCCACCCACTAACAGGAGCCGTGATCAAGAGATCATCAGTGATATTCACCGGTCATAATGTATAAGTATATTAAAATGTATATTATAAATAAAACAAAAAAACTTCTGCAGATGATCTTATATACTCAATCTGTCCGTATTATTGGGTGTTTGATTTCCTAATTCTAAATAAATAAATAACATTTGAAAAGGACATTTACAGTATATTTAACAGAAAATAATGAGATTCGCCCACCGTAAGGATCACGTGTTCCTGTCTTCCTGGCAGATCTTGGCCAGTCTGTTCTATCTGTACTTCATCCTGGTGCGCTTGTGCATCCCAGTGTTCAGGAACAAGAGCAACCAGCCATTCAGCACACGCACACTCATCCTGGCGCTCTTTCACGCCGCTTTTCCAGGTACGTACAACACAAAACGGTGGCTTCTGCAAGAGTTTCTCTCACACACACACACGCACGCACGCACGCACGCACGCATCCAAATGCAACATTTTGACTCTGAAAGACTTCATTTCAGATGTTGTCACCTGGGATGTGGAGAGTCTGTTAATATTAAGAAACAACTGTTTATCATTCAGGCAGTCTGTGTGATTTCAGTCTCTGGTTGATTGTGTTCAGGGATGCTCATGTTAATGTTGGGCTTCTACGCATTTCTGCACTGTTGGCTCAATGCTTTTGCTGAGATGCTGCGTTTCGCTGACCGGATGTTTTACAAGGTAAGTGGACTCTTGTTAGTTTAAAGCCAGTGTTATAAACTATTTTATATATATGCTATAATGCCAAAAGTTTTGGGATGCCTGCCTTTACCTGCACATGAACTTTAATGCCATCCCATTGTTAATCCGTTTGGTTTAATATGGAGTCGGCCCACCCTCTCTAACAGCTTCAGCTCTTCTGGGAAGGCTTTCCTCAAGGTTTAGGAGTGTGTTTATGGGGATTTTTGCCCATTCTTCTAGAAGCTCATTTGTGAGGTCAGGCACTGATGTTGGACGAGAAGGCCTGGCTCTCAGTCTCCGCTCTAATTCACACAGGACTCTGTGCAGGCCAGTCAAGTTCCTCCACACCAAACTCCTCATCCATGTCTTTATGGACCGACGCTTTGTGCACTGGAGCGCAGTCATGCTGGGACAGGAAGGGGCCGTCCCCAAACTGAAACATGAAATTGTCCAAAATGTCTTGGTAAAGCATTAAGAATTCCTTTCACTGGAACTAAGGGGCCAAACCAAACCCCTGGAAAATAACCACACCCCACAATCCCCCCTCCACCAAACTTTACACTTGGCAAAATGCAGTCAGGCAAGTCCCGTTCTCCTGGCGACCGCCAAACCCAGACTCGTCCATGTGATTGTCAGACTGAAGCATGATTGGTCGCTCAGAGAACACGTCTCACTGCTCTAGAGTCCAGTGGCGGCTGCTTTACTCCACTGCATCCCACGCTTTGCATTGCTCTTGGTGATGTAAGGCTTGGATGAGCTGCTCTGCCATGGAAACCCATTCCATGAAGCTCTCTCCGCTGTTCTTGAGCTCATCTGAAGGCCACAGAAGTTTGGAGGTCTGGAGCTGTTGACTCTGCAGAAAGTTGGAGACTTCTGCTCACTGTGACCCTCAGCATGCGCTGACCCCGCTCTGGGATTTATCACTTCGTGGCTGAGTTGCTGTTGTTCCCAATGGCTTCCACTTTGTTATAATCCCACTAACAGTTGAGCGTGGACTATTTAGTAGTGAGGAAATGTCAGGAATGGACTTATTGCACAGGTGTCAGCCTATCACGGCCCCACGCTTGAGTTCACTGAGCTCCTGAGAGCGACCCATTCTTTCACTAATGTGTGTAGAAGCGTCTGCAGGCCTAGAGCTGGAGTTATACACCTGTGGCCATGAAGGGATTGAACACCGGAACTTATTTGGAGGGGCGTCCCAATACTATTGGTAATATAGTGTTTAAACATAGAAACCCTTCACAACAAGGCTCCATTTTTTAACTACATTAGTAGTTAAACGAAAAATCCTAAATTTCAACATTTACGAATACAATAGACCTGAACTGTCATGAACGAACCATGAACAGTTGTATTTTTATTAACTAACATAGAATAAATACTGTAATAAATGTATTGCAGGACTGGTGGAACTCGACTTCCTTTGCCAATTATTACCGCACGTGGAACATCGTCGTCCATGACTGGCTCTATTATTACTGCTACAGAGACTTCCTCCGGGTGAGCACTGACACTCATGAATCTCACTGTTGAAATGCCTGTCGTGTTATTAATTCTGATTATGAATCTCTGCTGAACCCCTCAGCTGTCAGGTTATAAACTCCGCTCGGTGGCCACACTGTCTGTGTTTGCCGTTTCTGCAGTAGTTCATGAATACGCCTTCACCATGGGCTTCGGATTCTTCTACCCGGTGATGTTCTGTACATTCGCCGGCATCGGTGGTAAGAACGCAAGACAATCTGAACATGCAAAATTGAATTATGAAAATATGAATGCATTCCTAAAACTTTCCCAAATGGTCATGCACAGTTTGGTTGAAGTGCTTGTAATTGATAAAAAAAATTGATTTTAACTCTGTTCCAAAACCTTGATTTTAATAATGTATTAGTAAATATTGACATTAAAATTAATAAATGCTTTAGAAGCATTTTTCATTGTTAGTTCATGTTAAATGAAGCGGTAACACTTTAGTATAGGGAACACATTCACTATTAACTACGACTTTTGCCTCAATAAACTCCTCATTTACTGCTTATTAATAGTTAGTAAGGTAGTTTTTGTAGTGTTTAAGTTTAGGTGTTGGGTCGGATTAAGGGATGTAGAAAAAGGTCATGCAGAATAAGGCATTAATATGTGCTTTATCAGAGCTAATAAACAGACAATATCATAGTAATATGCATGCTAATAAGCAACTAGTTAATAACTAAACATTGGTGTTACCAATGAAGGTACTTTTTTTTATTGTAAAGTGTATTTTTATTTACTGTACGTATGCTGAACTTATTCTAAGATTTCCTCATCTGTAAAATAAATAAATATATTTATGCATTGCTGTCTTAAGATTTTGGCCAACATAAAATATCTAGACAGCTTGACGACTTGTTAGGAGCTCACTAGGGTTAAAGAGCAGGCAGAAATGAGTTTTTTTTTTTACCTTTCCAGTGGTGTTCAACTTCGCCATGAACGACAAGCGTAAGAGCCCGGTGTGGAACATCATCATGTGGGTGTGTCTGTTCATCGGTCAGGGCATCCACGTCTGTCTGTACTGTCTGGAGTGGTACGCGCAGATTCACTGCCCACGGACCGGGGTAAGACTGATCCGTGTGGATTGTGGAAAATTGCTTCCGTCACAGAATAAAAAACAAACATAAAAAATAAAATAAAAATCACAGCTTTTTATCTCACAATTCTGACTTCTCATAATACTGAATTTACACCTGGAAATTCTGACTTTTTCTCTCGTAATATCAAATTTACATTTCGCAATTCGGACCTTTTTCTAGTAATACCGAATTTACACCTCACAATTCTGACTTTTTTTTTCTCGTAATACCGAATTTACAAGTCTCAATTATGACTTTATTTTTTCGTAATACTGAATTTACACCTCAAAATTCTGACCTTTTTCTTGTAATACCGAATTTACAAGTCGCAATTATGATTTTTGTAATACCGAATTTATACCTCGTAATTCTGATCTTTTTCTCGTACTACTGAATTTACAAGTCGCAATTCTGACCTTTTCCTCGTAATACCGAATTTACACCTCACAATTTTGACTTTTTTTTTTCTCGCAATACCAAATTTACATCTCGCAATTCTGAAATGTTTTCTCGTAATACCGAATTTACACCTCGCAATTCAGATTTTTTTCTCAAATACCGAATTTACACCTCGCAATTCTGACATTTTCCTCTAAAATACTGAGTTTGCATCTCGAAGTTCTGACTTCTCATAATAAGAGTTTAAATGGCAAAATTCAGTTTTTATTTTAATCTCGCAATTCTGACCTTTTTTTTTACACCTCGAAATTCAGACACGAATGAAGCTAATAAATCGCACTATTCGTGCGTAGTTAGATGCTGCGTGACATTCACTACACAACAGACGCAAATTTGCATCATGGGAGGAGCTTCTGCCAGGCGGCTCGTCTCTTTGCGAAATGGCTGACATGGATTTGCACGCGGCCAAAGCTCCCAAACGCACAATAAAAACACTCACACTTGCTCTTTGATTATCGGATCACTGTTTGATCACAAAAGCTCAAAGTGCAGATGTCGCTCAAAGACACTGATGATTAAGTTCAGGATTAGGTTACAAGACCAGCAAAGTCAGCTGAAGAACACCCTGACAGATGGTGCGAGACGTGGTGACAGCTCAGAAAAGCAAAGTAATGAAAGAAGAGGTAGCAGAATAGAGGTGGCAAAAAAGCGAACTGTACAAATGGTAATTTAATCACATGACAACCTCCACTTGGTGGCACTACAGGGTCACTTTGAGTAAATCACCATTTCATTGCAAGTCAAAAGGGTTTTTGAACAACACAAGGGTGAGCAAATTACAAGAAAATATTCCTTTTTGTGTGAACTGTCCCTTTAAGAACAGGCATGTCTTTGTTCATTGCTCCTCCAACACTAATGCGATCAATGTTCATTTTCTGTACTGCCATGCCATAAACCATATTTAACAAGTTCATGGTTTCATGTTTGCATTTTCTTAAAACAGACAAGCTTCTGGGAGCTAGTGACGCCACGATCATGGACGTGCGGTTACCAGTGACCAACATCAGCTTCAATATTTGCTTGTTAATAATGTGCTTCGTAAGGGACCAGGCGTGACATACTTTTTGACACATTATGAAATGTTACAAAACATGCTTGATGAAGCACATCAGCCTCTGTAAATGCTGCTTTGTTTAACTGAATGATCTTATCTTGATGACTGTATATATTTTATTAATGAATATAATAATGCAGATTATGAACAAAATGTTATACTTTGGTTTTTTTTTTAAATAATAAAATTGTACTTTTTAAGCTTATGGAAGAGTAAATGCAACTTGTTTTATATCCTGAATTTATGTTGTAGTCAAAAAATTGCAATAAATCTAATAATTTTATGAAAAATCTGTACAATCATATATGTGTGTGTGTGTGTGTGTGTGTGTGTGTGTGTGTGTGTGTGTGTGTGTGTGTGAAATATACTGATATACACTGACCAGGCATAACATACTGACCACCTTCCTAAAATGTTTTGGTCCTCCTTTTGCTGACCCGTCGAGGCATGGACTCCCTGAAGGTGTGCTGTGGTATCTGGCACCAAGTTGTTAGCAGCAGATCCTTTAAGTTGCGAGGTGGATCGGACTTGTTTGTTCAGCTCATCCCACAGATGCTCGATTGGATTGAGATCTGGGGAATCTGGAGGCCGAGTCGACGCCTCAAACTGGTTGTTGTGCTCCTCAAACCATTCCTGAAGCATTTGTGCTTTGTGTCAGGAGCATTATCCTGCTGGAAGAGGCTTGCGGCCTTGTCCTTTACGCACTGAAATTCCTCCAGATTCCTTGAATCTTGTAATTATGTTATGCACTGTTGAATGTGAAATATCCAAATCTCTTCCTATCTTTCTTTGAGGAACATTGTTTTTAAACATTTCAATAATTTTCTCACGTATTTGTTGGCAAACTGGCGATCCTCGGCCCATCTTTGCTCCTAAAGGATTAGATCTTTCTTGGATGCTGCTTTTGTACCAAATCATAATTTCAATCACCTGTTGACATCACCTCTTTCAAATCACATCATTATTTAACCCTTTTACCTCATTACTAGCCCTAAATTGCTCCTGTCCCAACTTTTTTTGAAACGTGTTGCAGGTCTGAATGACAGGAAAGGATGCATATTTACAAATGACATGAAGTTGACCAGACAAAACATGAAATATTTTGTGTTCATATTGTCTGCAATGAAAAACAAGTCAAAGATAATTTTGAAATCACTACTTTCATTTTTTATTTGCGTTTTCCAAACTGTCCCAACTTTTCTGATTTGGGGTTGTAGTTAAGATGTTCTCAACCTTGGAGGAAACCAGTATTCTCTGGAGTTTGTGTGTGTGTGTGTGTGTGTGTACCAGATCTGTGCAGGCCTAATCTTTAATGAGCCGAAGAGAGCGCATGTTACGCCTCTCTTCATCAAACTGCACTGGTTGCCAATGGCTGCTCGCATCAAATTCAAGGCACTAGTTATCGCCTACAAAACAACCACTGGCTCTGCACCAATATACCTAAACTCACTTGCTCAGACTTACACACCCTCCAGAAGCTTGCGTTCTGCGAACGAGCGGCGCCTCGTGGTTCCATCCCAAAGAGGCATGAAATCGCTCTCACGGACATTTTCCTGGACCGTTCCTACCTGGTGGAATGACCTGCCGATCTCAATTCGTGCTGCCGAGTCTGTAGCCATTCTTAAAAAACATCTTAAGACACATCTTTTCCAATTGCACTTGACCAATACAGAATAGCACTTACTGATCACCACAGCAACGACCAAAAGCGCACACTCCTGGATCATATCTACGTCTCTCATCCGGATTTGTGCCTTCAGGCGGGTATGTTACATAGTTATCATAACTATCAGAATCCAGTGTTCTGTATATTGCGTAGGTGAGTTTTTGTTGTAGATGGCTATTGCTGCGCGTTTAGCTAGAATACAAAACCAACCCATTGGGCCACTGAATCTGCATTAACGACAACAGCTGGGGCAACAGCCTTAGTCCTAATGGGTTGTTATCATAGCTATCAAAATCCAGTGTTCGGCACTTTGCGGACGTGAGTTTTTGTTGTAGATGTCTGTATATAAAAAAAAAAACGAAAATTGTTGTGTACTGTGCTAATTAATTGAGATTTCTTACAGCTCTTACAGGTTTTTGGCCTTGTCTGTTCCGTTGCTTCTATTACTCTCCCCTTTTTTGTAAGTCGCTTTGGATAAAAGTGTCTGCTAAATGATTAAATGTAAATGTAAATGTAATGTTGGAGATGGACATTTCTGCAGAAAACGCCAGACTTGAAGATGGTTATCGGTGGTCTATGAGGTCACTGTGATGTAATTCTGGTTATGGGGCGACGACTTGTCTACCTAGTTTGGCGATATGTGCTCCAACCTGAAAGTTGCTTTCATTGCATTTTATCTGAGCCAATCAGAATGACGTGGATAAGACCTTGAAAACAGTATAACTGTTGGGAAAATTGTATGTACGATATGGCGAGGCAACGAGACGGTGAGAGCGGGAGCGCGCCCTACGAACTCCTTGTGAGACTTGAAGCTGGCTTCTGCTTTTGAAACTGCAAACTATTCTTAAGTAAATTTTTCTTTGACTCTTTGTCTTCATTTCTTCACTACTGGTCCTGGGTCATAAGCTGTTAACCCCTAACAAAGGGCCATTCGTTAACATTATTAATGCATTAACTAACAACAGGGGTTTTGGCACCAGAGGAACCTTTTCATAGTTTCTAGAACTAATGGTGGAAGTACCACTAATAGGAACGGTTTTAGATCTAGGAACGCCTTTTGGGGAACTAAATCAGCTCCTACTTCAGAATAGAGCCTAACCCAGCACAATGGAAACCACCAGTGACGTAAGTGTAAAGTGTCTTTTAGCAGAAGCTTTTATACAAGCAACTGAAAAATGAAGAACATCACACAAGAGCAAGAAATGTGTGATACTGAGAAAGGAAGTTTTAAGAGTAAACGAGAGTAATGCAGAAGCGAATATGCAGAAAGAGAGAGAGAGAAGCGGGAACAAGATGAGCATATTTCTTCTTTTGGAAATGTGTTTAAAGGTAGAAGAGCTTCGTTCCTCAGGAATGTTGGTTTTATGAGACGTGACATTTTCAGGAGCTCATTTAAAAGAGGCCGTTGAGGGTGTGCGAATGGTAAAAACGTTTAACTCACGGTTTAACTTTAGCAGTTGCTATGGGGAGGTTACTGAAGACTATCAGGGCTTCTACAAGTTTTATGAAGGTCAATTAAGGTCATTAAAGAAAATGTAAGGAATAAATTGAAGGGAACACGTCACTCTGTTCTCTAAATGTAAAGGTCTAAGCACACAATGAGTTGTATTAGTGACACTTCAAAGTGTGAAACAGATCTCCACAACTTTAATTTTACAAAAAATATGCATAAAAGAATAGTTCACCCAAAAATGGAAATTATCCCATGATTTGCGCTCCCTCAAGTCATCATAGGTGTGCAATGACATTCTTCTTTCAGACGAATAAAATCAGTTATATTAAAAACTTTGACCCTCGAACCCTTGACGTATGCGTATTGACAAACGCAGAAGCCCAAAGGATAGACCTAAGAAAACCGTAACATCAGGGGATACTCCGCTTTGCTTCAGAAGGCCTTTATTAACCCCGGAGTGGTGCGAAGCAGTTATATGATGGATGGATGCACTTTTAAGACTTAAAAAATGACCCAACAAGTCACTGCCATTATAAAGTTTTGTATTATTATAAAGATTGTGTTCGTCTGAAAGAAGAGTGTCATTAGGCATGTGCCGATATCAATTTTTCATGTTGCGATTAATTGATGGAAGTTTTATCACGATATACGATATTATCACGATATTGAAATAAGTTGCAAAAAAAGTGTTGCCATAGCATAACAGCTTTAAGAACTATTTTTGTAAGAACAAAAATAACTGAATGTTTAAATACAATAATGCACCAAACATATATACACCTCTGGAAAAAAATTAAGAGACCCCTCATTGAGAAATCAATGTTATGTGGTCTCTTGATTTTTTTCAGAGCTGTAAAAGTTCAATTTTCAAACAGATTAAAGTGCAAAAGAATTAGGCTATAAAGAACAACAGGTGGCTTACAAATTACAATAAGGTCTCATTATTTAATGCATTAACTAAGATTGAGCAATAGCTACATTTGATACAGAAAGTATAATGTTTTTGTTAATGTTAGTTAAGAAATATTGATCATTGTTAGTTTTATCTTAGGTCCATTAACAAAGTTATTTTGATTTTAATGTTATTAAACAGTAACTAAGAAATTAACATAGAATGATTAATTCTTTATAAGTATTTTTCATAGTCAGTGTTAACTAATGAAGTCCTATGTCTCAAAGTTTTACTGAACAATAACAAATAATCAGAACAGTTCTAATTATTAGGGCATTTTGTAGTCCAGATTAAAACATAAAAATGTTTAAGTTTGAAAATAAATAGCCTATTAAGTCTTTAAGTATTAAGTATTTGGTGCTTTGATGAACAACATTGAGATTACAAAAACGAATGGCTGTTTTAAAAACTACACACGTTTTTTTTGTTTGTTTGCTGGTTTCCGGGGTAAGCGCTGTATTCTGCAGTTCATCAGCGCCCTCTGCTGTCACTGAGCGGCACTTCAGCAGCGCGTCTCCTTCACCGGTTCAGTCATGTGCAAACTCACGTCGGGCTTGTTTATATCTGAGCGTGTGTCCCTTTGACGCAGAATACAGCGGTGTTGAGCATTTATACAGTTGATGGGCAAAGTATTCTTGAATGCATTATAAAAAAAATTATAAATTGTTAATAAATTATTATTTACGATATTTTAAAGTGCCCACAATAACAATTTGAGTAAGTAATTAATATGGTGCTTTACCGCCATCTTGTGGTGGAGCTTTATAAGTAACGTGGGGGAGAGGACGCTGGCGTTGTCTGTTCGCCGCTTCTCCACCCACAAATCATGTTACTATACTATTAGATTTAAATTTTATTTTATTTTATTATGTTTGTGACTTGTCTAACAGTCAGAGCTACAATTGGGACTTATGCTGTTTGCTGGCAGCCACTGAGAGGACGTTGTTCACCGTTCTCCACCGCTTCTCTAATGTTTATGTTTGAATTGCTGCGGTTGGTTCTGGTTTGGAGGACATTTGATGTTGCTCGCTGCGACTGCTCACTGGTGGTCTCCCTTGGGCTTGAGCTGCATGGTGGCTGAAGTTTGCACCGGGCTAGCGTCATCCGGGCCATAGTCATCAGCGTCCGGCATGATGTTGGGATGTTCCGCTTCTCGGCTGCGCCGCTGTTCCGTCTTGCATTGCGGCCGTGGAGCGGCTTGGACTTCTGCGCCGACCCCGGTGTGTCCACAGAAGTGCCCGGAGAGCTTTGTCTGCCTCCTGCATGGTGCTGCGGCGATCCCCACT
The DNA here is from genome assembly GCF_024679245.1 of Pseudorasbora parva. NCBI lineage: Eukaryota > Metazoa > Chordata > Actinopteri > Cypriniformes > Gobionidae > Pseudorasbora > Pseudorasbora parva. The sequence goes on from NC_090183.1 coordinate 1,870,033, forward strand.
GTCTGAATCGTCAAGAAGACCCATCATCTGGTCTTCAGCTGTCATGCCTCGACGACATCATCAGGACACTGCCGCTGGGAGAAATTTAAAACATGGAGTGGACCATAGTGTGCTGCGGAGCTAACAGAGACTTCCACCATCAGCTCTGTTTCTGTTCTGTTTTTTTTTTTGTGTTGGTTGATTGTTTGTAGTATTCTATATGTTTACATGTTATTCTTTTTTTTTTTTTTTTTTTCCCCTTTGTTGCACTTTGAGATTCTTCGGAATGAAAAGTGCATTATAAATAAAATCTATTATTATTATTATTAATAACAATATCGTGCATATTCATTATCGTGATAAATCGCATTATCGAAAATCGGCACATGTCTAAGTGTCATACACACCTGGATGACCTGAGGGAGAGTAAATCATGGGGAAATCTTCATTTTTGGGTGAACTAACCCTTTAACGTTTGAGATGATCTTGGGAAATCTTATTAAAGTGATTTTATGATAAAACAAGAGCAAATATCTGCCAATGGGCTCATTAAAACTTAAGTCATTTTCATACCCAATGACAGAATTTTTTTATTTTTTTTTAAGCATAAACTCACTTAATTTTGTTCAATTTCTCATAAAACAACACTTAATTTCTTCATTTTGCATGTCATTTAATGTCTCTTTATCTAAGGATGTTTTAAATTTTAGCTGGAAAACAAAAATCCTGAGGACAAACGTCATTTTTGTTTTGCAGTGCATGCAATTAAATGTAAGGCCCTATGAAATGTGTCTATTTATTTTTTTGTTTAATAGTTTATTGTTTTAATTTTTCTGGACTCTTCTTTAATGGTCACATTAAATTTGACTGACTTTCTATTATCTTCGGACACAACATGAAGATATTTGTAATGAAATGGGAAAGATTTCTGTCCCTCCATTGACAGTCTGAGCAACTTCCACTGACGCTTTAGGAAAGTTCATAAAGAGATCCTAAAACTGATCCATATTACCGAGTTTATTACCGAGAAGAGACTCGATGGCTTTATATGATGAAGGAAACTCTTACGGGTTCGTCCTCTTACATTAGGAAGAGTAACCAATAATCATTTTCATTTTTGGGTGAACTGTCCCTTTAAAGTGTCTGACCTACTTTTGATTTATTCACACAAACTTTAACAAATTCCGTGATATCCTGCTTTACACAGTTAACTCCATTTTTATGTTTTTACAATTCCGTTCATGTTTTCTACCACACCGAAATCATATGGCCCTAATTTAATATCATATTTATGACTTCATGTCATTGAAGTCATATTTAAGGCCTTTATATTGTGAAAGGTCAAATCAAGACTTTTTTTTTAGGACTGTGGAAACCCTGACTATACAAAATTAAGAGTGCAAAACGACATAGCACTATTTTATACTCAACTTTCTCACCAGTTCATTACCGTGTGCCAAACAACAATCTGACATCTCTTATCGCATGTTTTATTGACTATCAACACAAAAATAGAAGCAGACAAAGAAACCACCGACTACACAACACAGTGTTACAGCATCGAAACCGAAACATGAGCACTGCATTAATATGTAATGCACAACGAATGTTTCAGCATGATCGTTTCCAACTAAAAACATTTAATCCCATCCTACAACGATCGGAGTGCACAGCAGGAGTGATTCAATGCGTTTCGCCGTCGTTTTGGTCAGGATCGACAACCTAATTTGAGCATTTCATGCACAATTTATCACGGCGTACACTTCCATTCAAAGTTATTTAATCGGTAAGATTTTTTATGTTTTTAGAAGAAGCCTCTTATGCTCACCAAGGCTGCATTTATTTTATTAAAAATCCAGTAAAACAGTGAAATATTCCTCCAGTGTAGATCATCTGTTCTCTGTGTGAATATATAGTAAAGTGTGATTTATTCCTGTGATCATCATCATCATTCCTCCAGTCTTCAGTGTCACTGATCCTTCACTAATCACTCTCAGATGAGGATCTGATGATCAACACACATTATGATTATTGAACAGTTGTGTAATTTTTTTCATGATTATTTGATGAATATAAAGAGCATTTTTTTTAAATATAATCTTTTGTATCTTTATACATGTCTTTACTGTTACATTTGATCAATTTATTGCATCCTTGATGAATAAAAGTATTCATTTAAGTTCTTTCTCCAAAACTAAATAAATTCTTAAAAACCCTTGAAGCCATTTCAGATAAAAGCTGCTATTCTGAACTTTCTATTCATCAAAGAATCCTAAACCATTTTCAACACTGATAATAATCATAAATGTGTGTGTTAGGGCTGTAACGATACACCAAACCCACGATTCGGTTCGTATCACGATTTTTGACCCACGGTACGATACAAACCTCGATATGGGGGGGACAAAACAGTTTTATTCTGTACAGTATTCTGTAGCCTATTTTGCCGTCAATACCATATATCTGTATGGTCAATAGGCTACTGCCGACGTTTTCTATGCGGTACCAATAGGCAATATATATTTAACATGAAGTATAGGGCCTCCTGTACATCAATACCAACAGAAGCGCCGCGTCAGACACGCTTCTGGTGTGCAAAGAAAGAGAAAACGCCACGCAGCCGCCCCGCGGATGACACGCAACAGAAACGCCACGCTCACACCACGTTGCCAGCCGGTTGGGGAAGCGTCTTGAAACACTTACGGCAAATTGTGTGGGTCTTGTCAACTACACGATTGCCATCCTTGTTCTCCACCGGGTAGCTGAAATGTTGCCATACTGCTGACTTAAAAGTTGGACCTGGACAGGAAGGATAATTCTGGGAGTTGGAAGGGGTGTGTCGCGATTCTGCCTTCTCACATCGCGATACAGGTTCGTGGACCTGCGTATTGCGATTTCGATTTCATATCGCATATCGTTACAGCCCTAGTGTGTGTTGATCATCAGATCCTCATCTGAGAGTGATTAGTGAAGGATCAGTGACACTGAAGACTGGAGTAATGATGATGATGATCACAGGAATAAATCACACTTTACTATATATTCACACAGAGAACTGATGATCTACACTGGAGGAATATTACACAATATTAAGGGTTTTATTTGTATTTTTAATAAAATAAATGCACCCTTGGTGAGCATAAGACTTCTAAAAACATTAAAAATCTAACCAAAAACTTGACCGGCAGTGTATAAATAAATGAAACCAAGAAGCAGCACAACTGAGGGAAGAGAAAAAGGCTCAAAACAGCACAATTGCATCAAGTCGGCATGACACGAGGATTAATATCCAGAGAATATTCTGTTGACCAGCGTTTAGTCACGTGACATAAGAGGATAAATCATCGTCTGAACGCTGTAAATAAGCACAGAAACACAGAATCCCTGATGTTAATGTGGCTTTCACATTAGTACAATCCCAGAGACCAACTGCAGAAATCTCATCAGTCGTAACACAGCGAATGATTCTGGGACTCAAAAACATTGCACATCTCTCGTCCATCTCTCTACCCTACCGTCTGCAGGTCTACACACCAATACTTTGGTGAATGCATGGAGAACATGAAGACGGTAGATTAATGTGCATCAGTAATATCAGTCCTCCTATCATCCATTCCTTCAAAAGACAAACAAACAAAACTGTCAGCACTATTAAAACAAATGGGTCATTCTACGAAACAGTGATTTTTAAAGTGAATTCTATTCAATCAAAGAATGTTTTAATTGCATTTCAAGTATAGTAATAAAAGGTGAGATACAACGGTGTTTAAAACAATAAAAGCACGTTATTTTCCAAAAACACTCACTTAGGAACTCCTTATATGGGCACTTCTGTTGTTTCCGGAGTTCTGTGAGTGTGTGTGTTTGTTCCCGGTCTTGAGTGGAAACTGCAGGCAAAACTGCATCAAATGTGTGTTTTGTTGGCAATCGGCACATAAGTGCATATAATGTGAACAACACTAGTGTATAGTGTGTGTGTGTGAGTGTGTGTGTGTGTTCCCGGTCATGAGGTGGTGAGTGAAACTGCAGCAAATGTATGTGATTTGTTGGCAATTGGCGCAAGTGCATATAATGTGAACAACACCACTGTATAGTGTGTGTGTGTGTGTATGTATATATATGTGTGTGTGTGTGTGTGTGTGTGAGATTATTACCGGTCATGAGTGGAAACCGGAGGCAAAACTGCATCAAATGTGTGTTTTGTTGGCAATCAGCACATAAGTGCATATAATGGGAACAACACTAATGTATAGTGTGTGTGTGTGTGTGTGTTTGTTTGTTCCCGGTCATGAGTGAAAACCGCAAGCAAATGAAACTGCAGCTAATATGTGTTTTGTTGGCAATTGGCGCATAAGTGCATATAATGTGAACAACACCACTGTATAGTGTGTGTGTGTGTGTGTGTGTGTGTGTGTGTGTGTGTGTGTGTATGCTCATGACTCTTTAGTTTAGCTCTTCCCACTGCACGCCTCCACGGACTCGGCTGTTTTCAGAAAGAATCGGTTTAGTGTGTCTGTCTTTTATAAACATGATAAACTGAAGACTCTTGGGAGATATGAAGGATCAACGTGACTATAAATACTCAAGATTAAGATGAGACTGGCAGGAACTGTGTGTGTTACGAGCCCTTCAAAGTTTGTTTATGGAACAGCACAATATTTTATCCCAGAAACACAACTTCAAGACTATTTAATTGCTAAAGTGATTAATGATGGACACCCGTTTTGTAGAATGACCCAGATGCACAAAACAGTACAATTATAGTAACGCCGAACAGCCGATTGACATTACGATGATTTGCAGATATACAAGATTTGGTCCTTGTCTCACTTTGGTCCTGTAAGTGCAGTTGGAAATCCTGGCAAACATTACTACTAAACAGCCTGAACGGCATTGTAAGTAGACTCTCGGCTCGAAGCCCAAGCCGTCACGAGCCACCTCGCTTCTCTCCTCAGTTCAGTTTTTAATTGGTTTGGTTTCAATAAAATCTCTAAGTGGTTATTTGATTATTATTTTAGGTACCATTGTAAACTGCTAATGCAAACTCCTTGTAGCTTATTCGGCCCTTGTTACACATATATTTAATATATGCTCATGTATTTTTAAATGCTCATCGTATTCAGGCGAATTTCACAAAAATGGCAAGAAATGTCTGGAGTGCATTTCATATTTCACCCCCCCCCCCCAAAAAAAAATGTGAAGAAAATCTTCATAATTGTAACACTTTTCACCCACAATTTATTACAGTAATGCCATTTTTTTTTATTACAAAATTATATTTAAAATTTTCTTAAATACAATTATTATGTACAATTATGTTTTTATTACAATCACAATTGTATGGATTTAAAAAAAATATAAAATTAAATAATAATAATAATTATCACAATGTCCAGACCAGGAACGAAAAGAGAAATTTGGCATTTAGGTTGTAAATTTGTTTTAATTTTTTGTTTTATATTTGTTTAATTTCCATTAAAATATTATGCAAACTGTGGGGAAAAAGTGAAATAATTATGTTTTCGGCTATAAGATTTAAAAAAAATGTTTTTAGTACAATAAATCACCACAATTGTTCTACTTAATTTATGGAAAAAAAAGTGGAATCAAAAAACAAAACAAAAATCACAATGTCCAGACCAGAAATGAAAAAGAGAAATTTGCCATATATATTGTAAATGTGTTTGTTTAATTTCCATTAAAATATTATGGAAATTGTGCAATAAAATTGGGGGGAGTTAAAATATGACCCGGACATTTTTTTAATTTTGTAAAATTGACCGTTCACAATGTAGAACAGAGGAGTAAACGAACTATAAAAACACGTCACTGTGAAACAAACGTGCACGAGGGAGAAATTTGCTCCCATGTGACTTGAACGTCGTATATTCAATGCATTTCATACACTTTTTGCATACAAAAAGTGAAAAGGTGAAAAACTCTGGCATGCCATAAGAGTATTTTACACTAACAGCTAACACCGAGTTAAGAGCACATATTAGTGTGTCCAACAGCGAGTGATTTCAGTGGGTTTATTATTAGTGGTTCTCCAAAACACAACTGCATTTAGCTTCTAGTTTAGACCGAGGAAGTGGTTATGATCCACCGAGTGACGTCCTTTCATTCCTTCTGAGCGAATAGAAACAGTGCAGATCATAATGTCACAGCTTCATGCGTTTGTGTGTATGCAACTGGTCCCATCCACGTATGGATTAATATAACGTACATTTTTAGTGTCGCTCTGATGTCGTTTCCAATTGTGAGTGCACATTACGTCACATCTGCCAAAATAAAACCCGTTTTTTCTTCGCTCCAGCGGTTTTCCATGAACGTTTCCGTCATATTTCCTACTTCCTTATGCGAGAGCGCTGTCTAGCCAGTCTCTTCATGAAGCAGCACGTCACCGTTGCAATAATCAACACGCCCACGAACAGCGCCGACGACACGCCGACCACGAGCGGGATGAGCAGCAGATCGGCAACTGAGGAGAAAAACACACCAAAACAACCATCAGTCTTCTCTTTTTACTTTTCTTTTAAAAACCATTTAATTTCTTCATTCTGCATGTCATTAACCCTTAAATGCATGACTGTTTCACCAAACATTCTTACATATTCAGGTCGTTAGCGACCCGGATATATATTTAACAAGGATAGATCTCTACCTGTCGATAATTTATAAAACGTATAATGTTAGAGTAACAATTACAGAATAAAACATATTTTGTGACCTTTTGGAGCTTAGAAGGGTTCAGTTTGAGCAGATGTTTTATACCATCATCATCTCTCCTCATCAGAGCTCATTTACATTCATCATCTGCCTCATCTTCACATCTCACGCATATTCTCCAAACTCATTTTCAGCGTCTTCAAAATCAATATTTTGATCACTGACAGCTTCTTGAGCACATCCATCCTCAGTGACAGTGACACTAATATCTGATTGTCTTTAGTTCTTGCTCTCTGCAGTAAATCACTGAGACATTTCAAGTTTTGCGGATTATAATTATTATTGTTTTGTTTTCTGTCAGAGGTAACTATGAGTGAAACATCACTTCATCATTGAGTATCAGACATCGCCACCTTGTGAAATAAAGGTGAATTGCGCCCTATTTTGTCATTATAGATTCATTTATCATTGTGTAAAAAAAAAAAAAAAAAAAAAATTATATATATATATATATATATATATATATATATATATACACGTACAATCCTACACACCTCGGGTCGTTAGCGACCCTATACAATTATACCAAAAAAAGGTGAAAAAACGAGCATTAAATTATAATTCTATTATTTTTTTCTTGTTATATTGTTTAAAATGAATTGATTGAGGAATACTGAGAAGGTTGATGTCTAACTTTAAAAAATGAACGAGGAGGAGGAGGGTAGTGAATGACGTCTCAGGTCATTTAAGGGTTAAATGCATCTCAATTTAAGGAGGTTTTAAATTTATACTGGAAAACAAAAAATTATAATACATTTTTTTGCAGTCCATGCAATTAAATTTAGTGCCTTTTGAAATTTGTCATTTTTTTATTATAGTTTATTCTGTTTATTATGCCTCTCGTTCATCTTCTGAACACAAATGACGATGTCTCTAATGAAATGGGGAAGATTTCTGTCCTCCACTGACAGTCTAAGTAACTTCCACTGACAGAAAGTTCATAAAGAGATCCTAAAACTGATCCATACGGATCAAGCGGATTATTCCAGATGTTCTGCAGAGACTCGATGGCTTTATACGAGGAAGGAAAGTCTTATCAAAGTCTTAGCCACACCAGAAATTAATGAAGCGATAAGCGCAAGTGATTTACACGTTAAGTCGATGCAAAGACGCGAATAGAGATCCTGCGATGCAATTCACACGAATGAGGTGATTTGCGCGAATGACACGGCACAAATTGAGCGTTTCGGGGGTTTGACGTGATTTTAAAATATTTGAACTTTGGCGGATATACGCGCCGTGTTAACCAATCAGGAGCTTGTTCTAGTAGTGATTACAATGAGGACAAAATCATATGTAGAGACCCGGAGCTCTACCATACATCCTAGTACTTTAAAGAAACAGGAACAAAAGGATCTTACTTGGAAAAAAGTGAGGTCGGAGGTCGGACAATCTGGCAAGTTGTAAAAAACGCTTTTTACTCCGTTTGAGCGATACATAGGGTGATTTCAGGGTAATTGGGACACTTTTTGCTATTGAGATGACTTGGAAAAAATGTCCCAATCACCTTGAATTCACCATATTGAGACTACAAGCTAATTAAACCTGCAAATTGAACTTATTCAAAGTATTTTTTTTAAATCCATGTCAGCCATTTCACAATGAGACAAGCTGTGAAGTGATTGTCACGCGCTAATGAAGCGAGTTAAGTCAAGCGTCCAACTACACGTGAATAGCACGATATTAGCACAAGTCACGTCTGTTGTGAATGCACAGTTATGGGTTTGAAACGGCATTAGGGCAAGTAATGATGATCATTTTCATTTTTGAGTGAACTGTCTCCGACCTTCTTTTGATTTATTTATCCAAAATATGACAAAATCCGTAACATTCTGTCCAATTTTATAAATGGATCCTGCAATTTCATCCATGTAGCCCTGGCTATGCCTGTATTAGGGATGGGACAACAACAACAAAAAACCGAAATGCCGATTTATCGCGACATTTCCGGCTGTGAGACGTTATTGGTAATTTGGCACCAAGTATCGATATATTTTTTATACATAGGCTTACCCGCAGCTGCGTTCTTCAGTCGCTTCTGTGTTTATCTTAACGCAGGGCTCCAGACTGTAGCCGAATATATACTATTGTATTTGAATATTAAACTGCAAAATACTATTTGAATATTACTGCTCCTGCTCATGCATGTTCTGCTTCTCCGTGTGGATGACGGGCACTGATGCGCGGGCGCACACACACAAACGTGACGCTCGCTGTCTTTTCAGCTTTTTTACTCTATGCATTTTAGCCTCGGCCGTGACACTATATGAGGACATGAACGCAGAAACCTCATTTCACTTTATAAACTGTCATATCATGAACACAGACACTCAAAAGTCTTCACGGCAACCCGTCAAAATAAAAATTTGGTTTAACGTGAAGAAATATCTAGGCTATTAGACTACTGTTGTGCAGTAGATTTAGCTACGTCTCTATGTAATATTAATACTTCTCTAATAATAATAATAATTATGCCTAGATGGTTGCTTTCACTTGATCTTTTTTATAAACAATGTTTACTTTTAAAACAGCATACAGCCTTTAAATGATATGTATTTTAAGTCATTGAATGTAATACATTTAAAAAAAAATAATAATTTACCTCCCGCACAGCAATGATCAACCTCTCCTACAATTTGCTTGGGAACTAATGTGGTCGGAACCAAAGTTTACAGGCCTGCGTTCTCTGGATTTCTCTCAAGCGGAGCACTTCAACATTCTGACTGGTTGCCGCCTGTTGCCGCCGAACCGCGTCATAGCTCATTACCATAAAGTTGAGCTGATTTCAACTCTCCTCGACGCCCCAATCGTCCAAGACGCGCCGCGCCGCTCTCGCCGGAGCTCGCCGCCCGGCTCCCATTGAAAACGAATGACTTCCGGCCAGCTTGCCGCTCTCGCCGCCGGCGGTGTGAACGCACAGTAATAGTTTAGCACGAAGATTAACTTACGTGTACAATAAGCGTGCATTCTCCCGATCAATTTTGAGCATCCAGATGGTATAACAGTTACTACAGTTAGCCGTCTCATTACGAAATCTTTTGGTGTGAAGTGAACAAATCCCTCACACTCAGCTATTCATAACTCAGCCTGTTTGTACTTAATAAACCAATAAAAACATCGGGCATGAGGGCACAGCGTTCGGGTTTGCGCGCTCACAAATTTTGCAAAATAGTAAACACTCGAGGTTAGAGCCAGAGCAGACGGCAGTATGAAGCGTCATTCCCCATAAGATGGGCTTACATTTGGAAATATATTACATCTACATTACAGTGGCAACACATAAGGTGTTGATCATCATCGTTCTTTATTATTGTTAGCACTACCTCGAGCTAAAGTGGCGTCTCTTCGGAGCGGTCATTTTCTTAAATGAGCCGCGGCAATGTTTCAAATGAGCTTCTAACGCTAGACAAACGCCTTTATTTTCAGCGCGATCACCTCGTACCCAAACCATTTCGAAACTAAGGAGCCATTTGTCCTCCGATTACAAACAAGCTCCTCGGCGGCGCGTTTGCGGGACTCATGTTTAGCGCTGTAGGGGATTTTAAAAAAGTGACGTGAGTTGAAGGGAGGCGGCAGCGCCGGGACAGTGTGTGTGTGTGTGTGTGTGTGTGTGTGTGAGAGAGAGCGGGAGGCAGAGCGGGCGGCAGAGAGATCATAGAGAGATGCGACAGAGTTGTGCAATTGCAGGCGCGGCTCGCGGCTGTTATTTCAAATAGCGCAGCATATTTTAAACTAATCGGTTAACTGGTTTCAATCGGCTAATGAGGCTTGGTGGTCGCTCGAGAAAATGTTTAGTTTTCGCCATCCCTACTCTCGAAATATGCATTTTAGGGCTGTCATTTTTGTGAAAAATTTAATTAGAACGGATATCAAATATCAAGCAATATATTCGAATATCTACAACCCCCCAAAAATTGCTTATCCTGTTGCGCCCTCTGTAGACCAGTGACTACTCAACATCAAGCATAAAGCGTCATGGCAGAGCATTAAAGTCGACTAGTAGATTAGTCGGTGCAACCCCTATAGTATTATTACTGTTATTCCCACCCCTAGCCTGTATAGAAACAGATCTGATGTCAAACTCACCGCGTGCGTACAAGTACAGGTGTGCGGTCACGGACTCTGCTCTCGCACCTGTATTGTACCATCCGCCGCGCGGATCTTGCGACCAAACCTCCGCCTGACACTGGTAGTGTCCCTGATCCTCGTCACGGGCCGAAAAGATCCTCAAGCGGTAGGATGCGGCAGACACGCGGTCCACACTCAGGTCGCTGCCATTGCTGTAGATACGCGCGAGCCCGTCGTAGGTCAAAACTGCGATGAGGCGACCTTTGCTTTCCTCGGAAAACATGGCGTCTTTCCTCGTGGGTTCCTCAGGCTTCTGGAGCCATTGCACCGCCACCTGTGAAGAGCCGGTGGTTTCCACAGAGACGTTACAGAGCAGGGTGACCGTGCTGCCTCGCCTCAGGAGCGGACGCCGCGGTAAATCAATGCTGGCGGACACACGCACATCTAAACGGGGACACACACACACACAGCAAAAGTTATTAGAATCTTTTGTCACATTATAAATGCCTTTACTGTCACTTTTGATTAATATAATGCATTATAATATTGCATTAAATGTTATAATATTAAAATAAATATGCAATGTATTAACAGTCATTTTTATTTATTTAATTAATATTTATTGATAATAAATATTATAATATTAAACAAAATATTAAATGTATTAATGAAAAGTGCGTTATAAATCAAATCTATTATTATTATTATTATTAACAGTAATTTTTTGTTATTTACTTTAATTTGGTCATTTATTTATTGTTTGTAAATAGTAAAATAAATATTCAATGTATTAGCAATTTCTTTATTACTTTAATCCGGTTATTTATTGTTAGCAAATATTTAATATAATATCTAAATAAATATGAAATGTATTAATACAAATTTTTTCTTGCTTTTTACTTTAATTTGGTCATTTATTTATTGTTAGTAATTATTATAATAATATTAAAAGTATTAATAGTAATTTATTTATTTATTCACTTTAAGTCTTTGTCTCTAATGGCAACCATAAAAATAGCCAAATAAAAAGTTAATTAAAATCATTGTTACACTGATTAAGTAATGAATAAATTGTGCATATTCGCCACAACAAGCTAATCCTAATTTTTACATCTTTAACCACACACCTTCAGTCTTCAGGATAACAGTGACCCAGTCCGATCTCTGAGTTAGTGTGGCGGGACTCGTCGGTCCTGGCGTTTTTCGGCCGGCGTAGACACTCACGGCGCAGCGATAGAGTCCGGCGTCGGCGGGGTGAATGGAAAACAGGCGCAGAGAAAACCTGCCATCCGCCTCTTTCTCCATGCTGCCGCCCCCCGCCCTGCTGGCATCATCCCCCCAGGTCACCACGCCGTCGGTGCCGAAGCGAGCCACCTCCACCTCCACCCCGCCCGCCGGCCCGCGCCGCATCCACTGGACCAGCAGCGCCGAGCGGTTCCACAAACCCACGCCGGACACCTGACAGGTAAGGCTGAGCGGAGAACCGGGCCGCAGCGAGACCTGCCCGTCTGGAGCAGAGCGCACACTCAGCGTATCCACTGCAGGCAACGAGGAAACACACAGGGTGGTTATTAAATTCACAGCAGAATATATACATGCATGCAGGGCTCAACATTAAAGGTCCTGTTCTTTGCAATCCCATTTTCCAAACTTTAGTTAGTGTGTAATGTTGCTGTTATAGCATAAATAATACCTGTAAAATTATAACGTTCAATACCAAGCGAGATATTTATTTAACAGACGTTCCCTTTCAAAGCCTACAGCGAACATAAATACCCTATATGTAATGTATGACGGCTCTACCGCAGCACGCACCGCCGCAGACGAGCATCTCTTCATCAAGCCAAAGCACAAACTACCACAAATTAAAGTGAAAGTAAAGTCAGAGGTGTTCAACATATAATAATCTTCATTAAAAGTAAAGAAACGGAATGATCTGACCAGTGCCGTGTCTGTGGATTCGCTCACATTGCGGTCTATAATATAATACATTGCGGTAATAAAATGCAGCTCATATCTGTTGATTTGACGTGATGTGAACTCCATACAATCTGCATACTGTGCGGGAAGTGAAGATGGGATTTATATTCGTTTTGCGGAGACACATTTATGCGCACAAGTGTAAATGAAATCGTTTTGATAAATCAGATAGCTTTGATTTACACACAGCGCATGTGTGTGTTCTTCAGGACGTCCTTACCGGGTTGTTCATTAAAGCTGAAAAGTAGTTGGAGCATTTTTAATTACTTGCACTCACCTCTCTCTACCATTGTGTGCTACGGCACAAAGCACATACGTGACAAATAACATTATATGAGACGTTAGTAACATTATTACCGGTTATGGTCTATTACTGAACTGATACCAAATTGTCCTCGTCTGCATCATGATGCATCGAAGAAACGATTAATTTTGACACCCCTACTAAGGATGTCAAGGGTTTTTTTTAGGAGACAAAATCACTTCGGATATTACTCACTTATTAAATAGTAAAATCATAGACGTAACTCTCCATTTTCTTCCTCTCCAGATTATTATTTATTTCTTTTTTATTCTCGTATGAATATTTTAATTCCATTTCTGTGTAAAGCACTTTAAATTGCCACTGGTTATGAAATGTGCTAAGTAAATAAACTTGCCTTGAGTCTGCACTTACACTGCACATCTCCAAAGCACAGAAAAACCCCAGGAGATTTCCTGTGATCAAGTTGCTACAGTACGCAACATCCAAAGCAGCTTGTACATGAGACGTTTACACTTTAAGACGAGCGAGAGCAGACGACCGTGCCAAAGCCCAGCGGATCTGCCAGATGCTTCGTGTCTTACAGCGTCTCAAATCAATCACGCAGCCGGTGAATGTAAAAACTGCTCTCAATCAACATGAACAAGTGTTTCATTAACATAAAAGCAATGCACGGCAGATTTATTTAAACCAATGGGATTAAATGGAAGATTCTTTAAAGGGTTAGTTCACCCAAAAATTACTGTCATTAATTACTCTCCCTCATGTCGTTGGACACCTGTAACACCTTCGTTCATCTTCAGAACACAAATGAAGATATTTTTGTTGAAAGCTGAGAAAGGCTTCAAAAAGGCCTCCATTGGGATTTAGTACATTTCGACTGACCCACTCACAAGACCCATAAAGGCACTAAAGACTTCGCTACAAAGTCCATCTCACTACAGCGGCTGTACAATCATTTTACAATGCGACGAAAATAGTTATTGTGCGCACAAAAATCTAAATAACGATATAATCCACCAAATTATTGACGTGAACTCAACGCATGCGCGAGAATATGACGCAGCTCCGCCGTTCGAATCATAGCGAATACACGACCCGGAAGAGGAGAAGCGCCGCTATCGCGTGAGTTCACGTCCGAGACCTACACGGAAGACAATATCTTGGCAGATAAAGTCATTATTTTTATTTATTTTTTGTGCACAAAAACTGTTCTCGCCGCCTTGGTACAATGATTGTACAGCCACTGTAGTGAGATGGACTTTGTAACGAAGTCTTTAGTGCCTTTATGGGTCTTGTGAGTGGGTCAGTTGAAATGTACTAAATCCCAATGGAGGCCTTTCTGAAGCCTTTCTCAGCTTTCAACAAAAATATCTTCATTTGTGTTCTGAAGATGAACGAAGGTGTTACAGGTGTCCAACGACATGAGGGCGAGTAATTAATGACATAATTTTCATTTTTAGGTGAACTAACCCTTTAACTATAACTTTAACTAAGAATCCTAAAATAATTGCATTTAACATGCATAAAAAGCAAATCGCTCCTTGAACATATTGGAAGATTATAATTATTTTACGATTCTTTAATATGACTGTTTCAATAGGAAATACATCCAAGAAAACTGATACAAAAAAGAAGTGTGCCATTTCTTTGGGCCTTTAAGGCAAGAAACTACAGGCAAAACCATTGCTTTTTTCATGCACTGGTCAATTTTGCTTCCATAACATCTTTTTTCAGAATAGTTTCAGACCTTGCACATTTATGTTTTTATTTTATTGCATTTTATCTCTTTGCATCTGTATTTCAGTTACAATACATGTATTTAAAGGCTATTTTCTGAGTCAGAAATCTTCACTTTTACAGTTTTATTCCTATTTATATCCTGAAGGTTTTTATAGAGGGGTTCTTTATATATCTTTCCCTGATTTATTTAACATTTAATTCCTAAAAACATATTCCAGGTTGTTGACAGCATTTTCAGATTTATGGAGTGATAAAAAGAGACATCCAAAATCCCCTCAGTAAAAAAAAAAAAAAACATTATGTCAACAAAAAGAAACTTTGAACCTGTATTTTGAACTTGGCTTTATCCGATGTTCAGACTTCAGTTCTGGAAATGCATGCAAATTAAAGCATACTTCCTCATTTTAATGCATCATTCGCATATTTAAAAAAACCTTTCAGAAAACTTTAAATCTTTTATCAAAAGGGGAAGTATGGTGATCTCTGTTAGGCTGCATTTACACTGCAGGTCTTGATGCACAATTCCGATTTGGTGACTACATCCGATTTTTTTGACGACCCGCTTACATCATCTTTTAAAAGCGGCCCGTATCTGATATTTGCAGCCCAATACGTTCTTAACCGGAAAAGGAAGTAAAACGGCGCGATATGCAATGGACGCAGACAAAATGATTGTACAATGTTTTGCTGTCTGCACTTTTCCACACATCTTTAAAGGTCAGCAAAACATTTCTATCGTAAGGTGGAGAAAAATAGGAAATCCCTTGACAGGGTTACCAGGTTTTCACAACAAAACCTGCCCAATTGCAACTCAAAACTGTGCTAAAGTAGCCCAATTATGCAGGAAAACTACAGATTTGGCAACACTGGCCCTTGATCGCAGTTCGTGTCCACCTGAGTTGACGTCATTCGCCTCCATCCCTTTTTATTTCCAATGACGTACGACTCGCATTTACTGGGGAAGATCCGATTGGACCGCTTACATGGCAGACGATAATACACGTATCCGAATCATATCAGATTTATCACCACATATGAGTGAGGCCTGAATCCGATCTGAGGATATCGGACTACAAGCGTTTTTTTACTGCTTACACATTCACGTCATATCCAATCTGTGCCACACGAGAGAAGAAAAAATAAATAAATAAATATTCGGAATTGGGTCACTTGAACCATGCAGTGTAAATGGGGCCTTGGTTTTATTAGCAAATTGACCCTAAATTACCTATAGAGTCTTGCATAAGAATAAATAATTGCATGTATAAGACGATATTGATAAAGTGTGTCAAATAAAGTGCAAATGCAAGTTAAGAAATTTTACATAACTAATGGATTAAATACGAGAGGTGGTTACTAACCAAGTGGTTGAACGGTGAGATTGCCGAGCTCCATGGTCCTCTGCGCGATGCGTTCCCATTTGCCATCCGGATCTCTGATCCACTGCACGGCCTCGCAGAAATATGACCCAGAATCCTCCGGTGCCAGAGCGCTCATCTTCAGCACGTACAGATCCCTGCTTCCGTCGCCTTTCCGCTTTTCCAGAGCGATCTCTCCCTCTCTGTACCTCTTCCCGTATCCGCCGCTGTGGCCCGGAGTCACACGCAGCTCGCGGTCGATCCCGATGATTTCTCTCAGGTTGTGCCCCAGAGACTCCGCCCCCCTGATGCTCCGAACGCCGAATGTGACGGATACGTGAGTGTGCTGATCCGATTGGACAGATGCCGCGCAGGTCAGCTGGAGCTCAGTGCCTTCAATAACAGGCTGGCCGCTCAGGATGCGAGAGTGTGTGATCAGCAGCGTATCTGGAATCACTGCAGAAATAAGAAACATATTTCTTAATATATTTAAATACTAGGGGTGGAAATCACAGGTTAACTCACGATACTATCACGATATTTTGCCCAAGATAACGATACATCACAACACCAGCGATTCTGTGACAGACGATATTTTGCAAGAAAATCATCATAAGCCCCTTTCACACTGCACGTCGGACCCGCAATATTCCCGGAGCATTGCCGGGTCGCCTTCTGTGTGAAAGCAACCACGTCCCGGCATTGATTACCGAATTGAACCCGGGTCGGGGACCTAGTGACATTGCGGTATTCGACCCGGGACGAGCGCTGTGTAAACAAAAGCCGAAACTAATGCCGCAGTGTGTGCGTAGTTATCGTGCGACTCCTAGAGCTTGTTTTTTCAATAACACAACCCTGCAGTGCCAGAAGAGCTAGTCTGTGTTTTAAACGCAGAGAGTGTTCGTATACAAAAGAAACTAAAATTAAACAAGCAGAAATGAGCACAAACTGGACACAAGTCGAGACCACGGAGCTCCTTACTATCCGCGCTGAAGCGGAGATCGCTCGCTGTTATACGTCACATCAGGATGTCACGTGTCAACTCGACCCGGGGCCGTTAAGTGTTGTGTGTGAAAGCTCACATATTACGGTATTTCGCTGGCAGTGAGAATGGACCAATCACATTAATCAATCATTATCATTCACTAACCTTTCACTTCTCAACAGGTCAGGATGAGCAAAATCTTATTTCATGATACGAGTAATTTAATATTTTTGAAGTGTAATTTTAGAATTATAATATAGATTTTTAATTGTATTTTTGATTTTAAAAATAATCAAAAAACACAACTTACAAACAATATGACAAAAACAGTGCTTTATTTTTCAGCTATTAGGTCTATTTAACAGTAGCAAGTCAAGAAAGAAATTAATTAATCAAATATAAAACTGCTTACATAGTCATCACTCTATAATTTAACAATAAACTGATTCTTAAAGGGGGGGTGAAACACTCAGTTTCAGTCAATCTCATGTCAATCTTGAGTACCTATAGAGTAGTATTGCATCCTTCATATCTCCGAAAAGTCTTTTGTTTTATTATATTTGTAAAAGAAATATGGGCTGTACCGAGTCTTTCCGGAAAAAACCGAGCGCCTGGAGGCGTATCGTGTGGGCGGAGCTAAAGAATGACATATGCGCAAAGCGGTGACGTCCTCAAGCGTGGAGAAACCCATCGCTATCTCAGCTAATAGATATGATCCAGAATCTAATTCGGAGGCTGAAATAGAAACAGCAACAGCAGGACGTCCGTCTCTGTGGTATGGACTGTATTTAGAGGCCTGTCAACATGAAATGATTCGGTTTATGGACTATTGTATGCGACCAAACCTTAGTAGCAAGCAGAACGGTTTTGCACGTCAGAGTAGTGTAACGTTATACAGAACAGCAATGAAGTCCGTTAGTGCATTTGAATGACGAAGCACGCGATCGTGTCGTTTACTGATGTTTACTCACGCGACGATAAGCACAACACAGACATCTGAAGCAGTTTTACTCACCGGCTGCTTCCAGGACCGAACCTTTATCGCTGGGACCGCTCCGTCAAAAACACACTTCTTGGAGTGTGGAGATCCACTTTGCGATGCGACTGAAGCATTTCTGTGTTCAAATGCATCGCTGCCTTCCCGGAATGCTGTGCTGAAGCGTTGAAGTCGCTTAATGTCAAAGTGGAGGAATAAAGTGGAGCGCGGCGTGGACTATAACCGACATTAGTGTTCACGGACGACTGGATCTGCAGCTGAGCGAGTGTTTACGGGCGTGCGTTTCCTCTCTCGCTCTAGTCACGCGCGCGCACCCTACCGGGAGAAGAGCCCGTACGGCCCATACAAGGACCTTCCGCTCTATTAACGTCAAGTAGACCCATACTCGAAAAAAACTCTCCGAAACTTGTGAGAAACCGGAAGGAGTATTTTTGACACAGAAATACTCCATCAAACGTCCAACATTAGTTTTTGAAACTTTGTCTATGTTTAGGATGGGAATCCAAGTCTTTAACAGTGTAAAAAGCTCAGTGTGCAGGAAACAGCATTTCACCCCCCCTTAAATAAATATATGTTAGTTATTTAGCCAAGCATGTGGTGTTTTTTTTTATTTTTCTTTGGTGTTTGACATCACACAGATGTCTGTATTAAGACCTGCACTGATCTAATTACCTCAGCTGTATACTTTCACTATAGACATATCCGACTGTGCTTACCTGAATACTCGCCAGACCATGCATTTTTACATACGTTTCAAACCCAAATAATAATCAGCGAAAGAACTGAATGGCGATCGCATGTTTGTTGTCTAAAAGGCGTGTGCGTGCACTTCAGGTCAGAGTCCGGTAGCGCGAGCACGTGCCGCGCTTTTTCTTCTCGTGCGCGCATATTTCTGTTGCTTTCTTTATAATGCACAGCGCATATATTTAACTCTTTAACTTTCAATGTTAAGTGAACGGTGGAAACAGAGCTCTGCACACACGCCCTGACACCTGCTGTCCAACATGACACAAATTAAGAAATACAGCTCATGTTAGTGCTGTCCTCCTTTAAGTACCGGTACTAATAAAAATCCATATCGTACCGTTTGAAATAGCAGGGTATCGCAATACTTTTCTAGTACCGGTATTTTGTGCAACACTACCACCTACCTTTGACTACCACTGATGAGCTGTAGTTCCCCAGGAAGCGTGAGTCAGTGCTGGGCGTGTAACACTCGTAACGGCCCTGATCATCTGGACGGAGCCTCTGGATTATCAGCCTGGCTTTATCGCCCGAGTCCCTCTCGACCCGAACCTCGCCGCCCCGTACGCGAGGCTGGAACGGTGCATACGGAAAGCCAGTGTCTCGTGTGGACACCACAGCGATCTGCCGACCCTCAGCATCATCCCGGTAAAGGTACCACTCAAAGTCCTGTGTCCGCGGGCCTTCGTATGCTGAAACGCTGCAGGGCAGGGACAGCGAGAAACCGGCGACCCGGTACAGCGGCCCCGCGGGGAGAGTGACCTCACGGCACACGTAACACTGGAACTCTAACACAGAAGCAAAAGAAACAGAGACAGGAAGTCAATAAGTGTGCCTTGCAGAGTTTGAATGTTAAAGGGTTAGTTCACCCAAAAATGAGAATGTGATGTTTTATCTGCTGACCCCCAGTGCATCCAACATGTAGGTGTGTTCGTTTCTTCAGTAGAACATGAAGATTTTTTAATTCCAGCCGTTTGTGTCCCAGTCATATAATCATGTGAATGGGTAACAATTGTATGAGTAAAAAAAAACATGCTTAGACAACATGCACAAAAGCCCTGCTGCTCTTGACGACACATTGATGTCTTCAGACACGAACCGATCGGTTTCTGTGAGAAACACAACAGTATCTATGTTATTTTTTTACCTCATATCCTGACGAGTCTCATCTACTGTACCCATCCGTCATTACTACTGTCTGATAAGGTCAAACTGACGTGATCATATATATATATAGAATCCTCATTCGACAGATCCGCGCAGGCACTAACAAGGAATCTACATATACATCTATAATCGCGTCCGTTTGATCTTGCCAGACGGAAGTTACAGCCGATGGGAAAACTTGGTGAGACTCGTCAGGATATGAGGTTAAAAAATAACATAGATACTGTTGTGTTTCTCACATAAAACGATCGGTTCGTGTCTTAAGACATCAATGTGTCGTCAAGAGCAGCACAGTTTTTGTGAATGTTGTCTAAGCATGTTTTTTTTAACTCTCATACAATTGTTACCCATTCACATCAAGCCTGCAGTCTCCCTCTCATTTACTGAAGCTTTCGCGCCTCGATCGCCCCCCGGTGACCGGTCCCAGTATAGCCGCCCCTCTGTGATTTCTAATGGACGCGAGGCAATCTAAATAATAAAATTACACTTCAAAAATGTTTCCCCCAAAGTTAGTTTATGTCACTGAAGGCAGTTATCATCACGATGATTTCATTTCAGGTGTTCGTTTTAAAAATAAGTTTAGTTTGAGTTAGTTATTTGATGCTATAAAAACGGGGGTGTGACGTCATGATTGACAGCTAAGACTGACGGCTTCTCTGAGTGAAGTTGTCACTGAGGCGCTAACGGACTTTTTTCGAAATTTTTGGGAGCAGATTAGAGGTTTAGCTTTAATTTCTACATTTCCATAACTGTTTATTTCACACCAACATAATTAATTGTTCTGCATCTGCGAGAGTGTGGGCGGGCTTTTGATATCGCGACTGTACTTCCTGCTCTACTTCCTGCGCTCTACTGCGCAACTCCGGTCCCGAAATCGCTACTGCGCAGACTCGGTCCCAAGATGTCCGCGCCGTGCAAGGCTGCCTGAAAGCTTCAAATATGGCAAGCGGAAACGGATGATGTCGAGTCGTCCATATTTTTTTACGGTCTATGATTCACATGATTATCTGACTGGCACACAGTAACGGTTGAGTTAAAAATCTTCATTTGTGTTCTCCTGGAGAAACAAACACACCTACATGTTGGATGCACTGGGGGTCAGCAGATAAACATCTAATTTTAACTTTTGGCTGAACTAACCTTTTAACCACCAGGATCGATACATGCAAAGCAGTTTTCTGAATGAGGTCGGTACGTGACCCACTACACAATATTCCCACTTAAATGAGGGGCACCATGACAACGGGGTTATAATAATTAATTACGGAGCAGTTTATTGATTTGTTTGGTTAACCTTGGATAATATTTTATTTTAATACCATGCAGTTCACAAAATTAAGATTCAAGAGATGGTTCAACTCAGTGTTCAATAAATGAAGTTAAGTTTAGAAATGTGGTGCATCCACTTATTCAGGGCTCCACATTAACGCTCGTCTTGGACAAGAAGATTTTTTGAAGGGACAAATGAAAGAGAATTTTACTTGTCCAATAGGACAAGAAGTTGATTAAAACGTCAAAAACTAAAAATATCGATGGAATCACCAACATGTAAGAATGATTCTGCATTAATTTAGTGTAAGTGGCAATCGATAGTGGATAATAATGTAGTACAATGAACGGACAGTAACAAGGTTGAGTTGTTGACGCTTGCACCGTCTCTCAAGAAGTTATCACAAACAAATGAGCGCCGCTCACACAGAGAAACTCTGTAACATACTGTGGTAAACATTTTAAATGTGGAGTTTTTATATTTATAACAACATATGATACAGTTAAACAACATCAAACGAGCAAGAGAGTGTTTTCTTGAATACCATCACTATTGAAATTGTCTTAAAATAGTTTAATATCTCCGTGACGGAGACGCCCCGCCCACTGTTACTCAAGAACTCATTTTTGAGACCTATCAGTGATCGAAATTGACAAAAATTCCCATCCCTAATCACTACTAGTGCAGTGTCCATTCTCAGAGCAAGCCCTGCCCGTGTGAGGCACGCCGCTTCTCCAGATTCTGCTTTTATTAGAGAGAAGAATATGTTCAGCCGCTTCCCTCTGAAGCTTCGAATATTCGTTGTTGATTACTACCGAAGCGTCGAAGCTCAAAAATGGCTGTAGGGACCAGCCCTACAAAGCTATAATAAGTATCTTAACAATAATAAAACTGCATGGCAGTTGTGTCAAATACCTGATGGTCGATGCTGGATAATTAAAATAAATGCAACTGGGTGATACAGATATAAGGGTTTTTCCTACATTGAAAATGTTTCATGAATTTGATGAATTATTGTGATTTATAAATTGATGTAGATTACTAATGCACGTGACAGGGCGCACGTTAACTGAGTGACAGAAAACGAGCAGAGAGCCGGCGCGCAGTGCTGTCTTCAAAACGATCACCATCTGAGCTCTCACTCGCACATATCAATCAAAATCAACAGAACTGACACAATGGTAAACGGTCGGAAGACTGACTCCATATTCCGTGTAGTGCGGTCGCACAATATTTACCCTGAATTAGCCTACAGCTGGATGTGAATTGTGCTCAAAAAACGCACTTCTTTTGACAGACGTTTTGCACACGCAGCTAACAATAAACCATACTTTCAAATAAACTGAAAAATATCCTTATGTAATGTTTTCTATGTTGACAAATCTTTGGCATTGTTTTAACCGTCTGGGTTCACATATAACACGTCCGCATTTGTCCGATTCGCGAACTAATGTTGATCTGTCCAACACTGAACTCACGAATCGGTGTGTAATCATTTACTCACAACACCTCTGAGATGAGAATGTAAGAGTGCTTAACCCATTAAACAAGAGGGGTTAGTAAGAATTAGCTTTAATAATCAACAGTATTTTCATGTATTTATTTTGAGCATTTAAATTGATAATGTGTAGTAAATTACCAAAACAATGCAAGTTGTTGATAGCCAATAGTTTTATTAAATTGTATATGGTAGAGAATTAGACTATTTGTTATTTCATGTTTAATGCTACTTTTTAATAATTGTTGCCAAAATAATTAATCGGTAAACCATGCAAACTGTGTAAAAACGAGGAACTAAAGAAACAAACATCAAGACATCATACATAATGAGATATCAAAATTAGATGAGGTCAGCATCTAATGCAGCAAAATGAAAAAAATTGCATTTATTTTACATTTATTGTCAGTATTGGGCTCACAGATCACACGGGTAGTTACTTTTACTGTTGGTGTGTGTGTGCGCATGTGTGCGTGTATATGCGTGTGTGTGGATGACCATGTCTGGTCAGCCACCACCGAAGACCATTTCTGACCCAGGAAAAACCCTGGATATATTCACTGATTTCCTGTGCATCTCATTAATAATCAGCTAACATGGTCTCTCTTTTCACTCCCATCGCCCCTATTCTCAGACCCGGGGGTAAGTATTGTTTATTCATGCCTGCTCTGTTTATTTCCCACACCCCTCCATGTGTGTTGTAATGCGTCTCTAAATAAAAGGGTCTAACGAACAGTAATCCCATTCTGCCCGACTACGCCCATGTTCTACAACCTCTGATGTCACGACTGAACTCATCTTTTGAGTCTTTATCCTATACAGATCTGTCTGAGGGTTATTTACATCCATCCTCAATCTGCTAAAGGAACTAAACCAGACTCTCTGAACTGATCTCATATTAGATACACACATTTCTAAGGCCTCTAAATGATGAAGATGACCTGATAAACCTGTCGCACTACAGTCCATCTGCCGTCTGATCGATATTTAGACTGTTTTATTAAGTAATAGCTTTTAGTATAATTGTACAAA
The DNA here is from genome assembly GCF_024679245.1 of Pseudorasbora parva. Classification (NCBI taxonomy): domain Eukaryota; kingdom Metazoa; phylum Chordata; class Actinopteri; order Cypriniformes; family Gobionidae; genus Pseudorasbora; species Pseudorasbora parva. The sequence continues at coordinate 1,893,845 of NC_090183.1, forward strand.
TGTCCACTCTCAGTCTTTTTGATCCGGAACCTTTACTGATTTTTAGTAACTTTGATATTATTAGTAATATTTTAACTGGAGTGAAGAAACCCAATTATCCATACAAGATTTATTTTAGAAAAATCATGACTATCAAACATGATAATCAGGCTTTTGAGGAAGGTTTATTTGTTCATCGGTCAACCATCATTGCATTGCATGTTTTAAAACTACATAAAATTAAGCATTTAAATATCTTACCAAGACCTTTTATTGACAAGATATTGATATTTTATGCAGGTATCTGCTATACGGTTAAAAAATCTCAGTGAATTACATTTCAAACATCAGAATTTTAGCTTTCTTCTTGTCCATATAAATATCCGCATCTGCACCAAAGTGCATATTTTTCCTCAGTTTGAGTCTCTGAATATTAAAAACAAGCTTTTTTTCCTCCTCGAGTTGGAGCTCCATACTATTTTATATTTAATGAGCCATAAAGGCCTCATAATATCAAACATAATACAAAACTTTTTTTAGATTAATAAATATTTTGCTTTGGATTTTTCTGACTATTATAATTTAATGTAAAGCTTAACTAGGTTAAATTATTTCTGAAGCATTTCTTCACTCAATTTCTCACTAATCTTTATACAAACCCGATTCAAAAAAAGTTGGGACACTACAAATTGTGAATAAAAACAGAATGCAATGATGTGGAAGTTTCAAATTTCAATATTTTATTCAGAATACAACATAGATGACACATCAAATGTTTAAACTGAGAAAATGTATAATTTTAAGGGAAAAATAAGTTGATTTTAAATTTCAAGGCATCAACATATCTCAAAAAAAGTTGGGACAAGGCCATGTTTAGCACTGTGTGGCATCCCCTCTTCTTTTTATAACAATCTATAAAATTGCTCTAGTTGGCTTCTAGTTGCTCAACTGTCTTAGGTCTTCTTTGTCACATCTTCCTCTTTATAATGCGCCAAATGTTTTCTGAGTGAAAGATCTGGACTGCAGGCTGGCCAGTTCAGTACCTGGATCCTTCTTCTGCGCAGCCATGATGTTGTAATTGATGCATTATGTGGTCTGGGGTTGTCATGTTGGAAAATGCAAGGAATATCCTGAAAGAGATGATTTCTAGGTGGGAGCATATGTTGTTCTAGAACTTGGATATACCTTTTAGCATTGATGGTGCCTTTCCAGATGTGTAAGCTGCCCATGCCACACACACACTCATGAACCCCATACCATCAGAGATGCAGCTTCTGAACTGAGCGCTGAGAACAACTTGGGTTGTCCTCGTCCTCTTCAGTCCGGATAACATGGCATCCCAGTTTTCCAAAAAGAATTTCAAAATTTGATTTGTCCCAACTTTTTTGGAATGTGTAGCTGTCATGAAATCCAATGAGCCAATATTTGGCTTGACATTTCAAATGTCTTACTTTCAACATGTCTATTGTAAATAAAATATAAGTTTATGAGATTTGTAATTTATTGCATTGCTTTTTTATTCACAATTTGTAGTGTGCCAACTTTTTTGAAATCGGGTTTGTAATTTGCTCATTTAAAATCATTGATTTTAACTATGATTTGACATGCACTAGATAGAAAAGGGTAAACTTCTGAATCCAATGCAAAACTATTCCCACCACAGTAATCAGCCGTCTGTGTGACTCACGTCGATATGTAAACTAGATCAGATAAACTAAGCTATTGTAATGTGGTTGAGTGTTGACATTTTAAGTATGATGTCACCTGTACGGTTTAACCACAACATGGAAAAACGAGACAGGCAATGACAGGTTTCCCCATACAAAAATGTAGTTGTAAATCAAAATACCATAGTATTCGCCTTTGCAGGTCTTCACATAACCTCAACTACTACGGCAATAGTTACTATTGTTCTTCCCAAGACTATAAACACGAGACTATTTTAATTTAGTAAGCTTCAGAATTATTTTCAATTCAGATATATTTCTGGTTTATTGTTACACAAAAGCAATAACTATGTGGTATTTTGGTAGTGGTTTTTGGCTGGCATCAGGCTCTTCTGGCAGGTTTTGTAGTTTCGGTGACTCGTGGGAAGTGACTACACACACTCACACACACACTCCAATAATGACCAGAGAACAGAAGCTAAGCGGATCAGACACGTAATTAAAGCGCAACCGGAGCAGCAGGCCAGTGGAAATCCTGCACAGCTTATGCATACATTATGATACTGTGTGGAAATGAAGAGATCACAGAACTGTATAAAACATTGTGTAAAGCTCCGGTGACAATTCAGGGCCAATCGGTACAAAGCATCTAAACTAGGGTTGCAAAGAGGCTGAAAAAAATCCCAGTAAATTTCCCAAAGTTTCCCCCCCAAAAAATCTTGGGAAGTTTCTGGAAACTGCAATTTCTAAACACAAATTTTCAGTCTCTCAAATATGTGCGTGTAATAAAATTAAACTGCACACAGGATCAGCCTACAAAAAGCAATGTATCAGATGGTAATACCAAAGTATATTAAATATGGTAGTGAATGACCATAACACAACATATTTATTTACATACACCAAGGTGCTTCCAAAAAATTATCCAAATGTATGTGGGTTTTGATGAGCTGATAAAAATATAACTTAAATTCAATGCAAGTCACTTTGGATAAAAGCATCTGCCAAATGTTTACATGTTAAAAAAATGTATAATGTAGTACCATATGGTACATTTTTGTAAATGTATTATGTATTATTATGAAACATAACTAAAAAAAAACATTCAATATAGTTCTGAATGATTACCATTATAGTACGGTACTCTAACGTACTTCAAGGAAGAATAGACAACATGGTATTTACTTACTACTGAATTACCAGAATCATGTACTAAATTATTTACGTGGAACATGAATATTCCACCACCATGGTGAATGTCAAAAATGTGTGTTATGATGAAATGTCCATAAAACATGCTAACACAATGTTATTATCAATGCAAGTCACTTTGGATAAAAGCATCTGCCAAATTTTAACATGTAAAGTACAAGGTAGAACCATAAGGTACATTTATGTAATACATATCATAAAACATAACTAAAAAATATTTAATATAGTTCTGAATGATACATTATACCGCGGTATTTGCACGCTACTCTAACGTACCTCAAAGAAGAAGAAAAAAATAGAGTAGAGTAGACAACATGGTATTTACCAGATTCATGTATTAAATTATTTACGTGGAACATGAATATTCCATCATGGTGAATGTAAAAAATGTGTGTTATGAAGCAATCTCCATAAAACATACTAATACAATGTTATTTTATTGTAATTGGAGGATTGACTTGGGCTTTATGGAGCAGATGGACATTAAACATGAGCAGGTTGGACTCACCCCATAGTAAAGCGATGAACGTGATCCACCGCGATGCCATTCCGCCCTGATTTCCTCAATATAGTCGCGTTTACACCGGTTTACTCTGTCTGACACTATAGTACAAACACATGTTTGCTAGCGACTGATGCCCTCGGGCTGGAGCTGAAATCGAATATTCATGATTTGATAAACTAGCACGCCATCAAACAAGCGCAAGCTGACCACAAAACACGAGCTTCTCATTTAAATAGCGGATTATATCCAACAGAGCCAGTGCTATTAAAGCATCACTGCAACTGCGCAAACGTCTAGGTATTATTCCTTTTTTAACATCCCTATTTTCCCTCGCAATCACGTCGTCCAGACGATTTAATACATAAATTAGGCGGTTGACTGAAAGTAGTGCATGACGTCACGCGCAGGCAGACAGACGGTCAACGGTCCACTCGCTGTCCAATGGCGTGACTCAGCGCGGAGGAACACAGCCAATAGGAGGTCAAAGCGAAGGGATTAAATCGATGTTTTGAATGTAGGCCAACCGCTCACACGGCGCGAAAATGATAATGATAATAATAGTTTCATATGAAACAAAAGCATTTTTAATATTATATAACATTAATTCCCATTTATTTTTTGTTTATTTACTAAAACCGGTTGTCCTTTGATGTGAAAACTTACAAACTTCTGAGATCTTCATACTTATTACCAATATATTCATTATATTTAATTTATATATTTAATTTTAGATTTTTTTTTTCTTTTTCTGTCAAACCCAAATGGTTACAAAATCCATATATTTGGCTCCACCTATAACGATATTAACGGTTTCACACAAACATTAATATTATATAACATTAATTCACATTTATTTATTTGTTTAGTTACTTAAAAACGGCCCTTTGATGTAAACACTTTTTTTTTTTTTTTTTAGCATTTTCCGTTACATCATTTTGTAAAAACAACAACAACAACAAAAAGGTATTTGTAAATTTGTATATTTCTATTTATTACCATTATATTCATTATATTTAATTGAAATATTTCATTTTAGAATTATTTTTTCTGTCAAACCCAATTGGTTACCAAATGCATATCTTTGGCTCCACCTATAATGATAATAATAGTTTCACACAAAAATATTTAATATTATTTAATATCAATTCCCATGCATTTATTTTTTTATTTACTTATTCATTTATTTTATCCCCCCTTACATTCTTAATATTTTAACATACACTTTTTTTTGTGCTGTATGCTTAGACAATACAGTTTTGTTGACTCCTGCATTCCTCCAGGAGGTGCTTGAAGCCTCATGGAGACAAATCCTCCATTGAACCACATTCAAATCCCAACAATAACCTTTGATATTAATGCCAAATTTTACATTGTGAAGGTGGTACAAAAGCGCTTCTAATGTGACAATTATGTGTCTTCACATACTGTTTAATAATGCTCAGGGATGGCATAAATGCAATTTTAACAGTAGGTTATACTTTTATATTAGGGGCTAAGGTGTGTCAGAGCGGACATCATTTAGTCTGGCTTTTGCATGCAGCATTATGTCTTTACACAGTATTTGTAGCTGTGTAAAGATGCCTTTAGAATCTTAAAGGGGTTAACCCAAAAATTTTAATTGTCATCATTTACTCACCCTCAAGTTGTTCCAAACCTGTGTGAATTTCTTTCTTCAGCTGAAAACAAAGCAATATATTTTGAAGGATGTTGGTAACCAGACAGTTGATGTGCCCCATTGATTTTCATTGTAACATAGACTATAGCCTAGACTATTCTGTTTTAATCAGCAGATAGAAAACAAAGTTTGTCCTTTGATTTGGACACATTTAAAAAAAAGCATTTTTCCAATATAACCAGATTTTTTAATTAATCAAAATTATATAATTTATATTTAACTGAAATATTTAATTTTACATTTATTTTTGCTGATATAACCGAATTTGATCCCAAATGCATATCTTTGGCTCCACCTAGCGGAGAAATAATGATTAGCTCTTATTGTACCATTTACAAAACGGTCTAAGAAAATAACCATGTTATTAAATATAGGCTAGTGTTTTTTATATTTTAATGATGGGACGTTTTTTTTCTAAACCAAACGTAATGTGTGATGAGCATGAAGTTTACTGAGCCCACTTACACGTTACATTGCACATAATTAGCGATTAAAACAACCTCTAAGCCTAAGTATTCTTTTGAACTTTTACCTTGCAGGAAATACAAAAAAAATTGGGCAAAATGTATACCATTGACTTATATTTTTTTTTAAAAGAGAGATATCGACCCTGTCATACTGTAGAAACTTTTTGACTAATAAGGGTAAACAACGCGACCAGAACACCCTAGTAACCGCACAACAGCTAAAAGCCAATCAGAACACCCCAACAACCGCACAGCAACGCTAAAAGCCAATCAGAACACCCCAACAACCGCACAGCAACGCTGAAAGCCAATCAGACCCCCAACAACCGTTTAGAAACGCGCTAAAAGCCCTTCAAGCATCTTGTAGCAACGTCTTAGCCAATCGCAACAACGTTATTTTTGTACGAGGCAGCAGAAAATGTACAATAGATTTTTTTGAATAGTTTATTTTAGATATTTATGCTTAAAGTAATGTTTTTGTTGGTTCTTTAGTTTTCTATTTCTCGCTGTTTTATGTGCAGCTCTCGTGTCTCCTCAGTGGGGCAGCATTGTGTTTCATCATGACCTGCCTTCATATTAAATGACTTCTAAACCAGCTATTTATTTTTTGCTTTATTTAATCTCACTACATTTTAAATAGAAATAAAAAATTACCCTGCTTAATTAAATATTTAATTAAAAAATTCTTAACAATCCTTTTTGTGAACTCTAATGAATCACATATGAAGTTATAATGTGGGTAACACTTTATTTCTGTAGTCCACTTAAGATATTGTAAGACTATAAGCAACTACATGTCAAATGGCAGTCATTAGAGTATTAGTAGATCTGCTAATGTTAACTTAAGTACATGCCAACTTATTCTAACCCTATCCTAACCAAGTCTACTAATACTCTAAACAAGAGTAAAGTGAACTATCGAAATAAAGTGTAACCATAATATGTTTAATCATGCACATGAGCATTACTTAAATGATAAAATTTCTTTGCATAGAGCTCTAGTATCCATGCCTATAAATGATCCCTTTACTAACAGTGCCATACCATCTCATTTATCAAGCTTTAATCTGAGCATTTGATGAGCTGTTCACTGCCGTCTGAATTATTAATGTAATTGCCATTGCTGAATGACTTTACTATGAACCACCACTGCAGGCAATTTATTTCATCAAATCTCCATTGAGCTCACAACACACACACACATACACACACACACATTCTCTGCAGCCTTGGCCCCGTCTGTAGATTCGATTTTGTGGCTTCACCAGGAGCCAAAATCATCAGCAGATTCTGTGTATCTTATAAGAAGTCGAGTAAAGTTATATGAACAATTTTTTCCTTCCCCCAATATGCTGTGTTTCCTTTTTTGTGTGTGTTTTGATCCCGGCTCTTGCGGCGGGCCGCTCTGTGGTGAGGCGCGGGCTGGAGTGGCGCTGCCGTGTTATTTTTGGCGGCAGCAGCGGTTGGTGGCTCTAGAGATGGAGTGGAGCGTTCCGGATCCAAACCCAGGCAGTTTAAGGGAATTCTCATCTGTAATGATCAGAGTCATTATGGGCTCACACTAACTGCAGGACGAGCCGTGCGTTAATTTCAGCACGTCCCTCAACAACACGTCGCCTCTCCATAGGCCGCTACATGCTTCTTGACATGCACAAGGAGACAAAATAAAGAGGAAATGAAACTATATTTTAGACTGGGTGGAGCTGAAACATAATCTTTTGAGTCTTTATTTTAATATTTTCATTTCAAATTTAGTAAAAAAAAAAAAATATATATATATATATATTAGCCTACCCTACCTTGGGAGTAACGAATACAAGTAATCAGATTACTTTCCCCAAGTTACTAGTAAAGTAACGCAAACTTTTAAATTACTTTCAAAATATCAGTTACTTTATCAAATAAGTAACCTAAGTTACTTTGATATCCCATTTATTGACTGACAGCTCTCTTGTCTGCGCATGTTGAGAGAAATCGTAACTGTATTTGAAGTAAATATGACGAAGTTATATAGAAGTTGAAGTTGTGTAGTTGAATAGAAATGTGACTCATCTCACTTGCACAAAAACACATTCAGTATTCCTCAAAATTAATAAAAACTGTGAAATGCAATCTCAGAATATCCAATATTATGCAAATGCACTATAGTAGTATCTTAAATAACGCAAATATACTTTATGTACTTAATCTCACTTTATTATCCAATGTCTTTGCTGTTGCACTTCAATAAGCGAATAAAACCATACTAATAAGCAAAAAATACTTTAGATAAACATTACATTTGTGTTCAATTTTTTGTTTTTATTGTTAAAGAGCACCGAACTTTCTTGTCTGAGTGGTGCCCTCTGCTGTACAGGTTTGAATGTGCATTTCCTTTAGCCTAAAGCTTATTTATTTCGCTTGTGGTGTGAAAGGGCCTTTACATTAGCCAAAAATAGAATAAATTATTTGTTATAAAAAACAAACAAGCAAGCCCAGACCAGATGAGAAAAAGCCCAGACCAGCATTACTTTCCATTACTTAACGCAATTAGTTATGTTTTTAGGGGGTAATGCAATATTGTAATGCATAACTTTTAAAAGTAACTTTACCCAACACGTGTGTCTATATACATACACACATATTATATATTTACAAACTTTTATGTTAGATGCTAATCACCATTGATCGATTACACAGCACTAGTAATTTGTTGTGTAGCTTTTTAAAAAAATGTCTATGTACAGTAGTTTTTATGAATCTTTGTTTCAGGTTTAGTAAGTTATTTTAGTACTGCCAAGAAAAAATGAGTTTCTTTTTTATGTCAGCTAACGTTTATTTTATTTTGAGTAACAAAAAATGTTTATGAATAAGTCTAGTTTGAACAATAATCACTCTGAAAGGAAAATACATATTATGTCACTCAGCCAACCCAGAGACCCCAAGTTTTTATTTTGTAATAATGTTTTAAATGTATACATATACATTTATACAAGCTATAGCTTTATAAAACTGAAAGTTCTATGTTAAATACACCTTTAGTGACCTCCAGGGGTCAATGGATCCATCACGGTTGAAAACCCTGGGTCAACATACATAAAATGACCTGGTCTGGCTTCAAAGTAAACCGTTTTATTTCATAACTAATTTTATGTAGCTGTTTGCATACTTTAAACAAAGTCAACTTACTGTATAAAGTAAAACACTACAAATGTGTGCTCAGTGTTTCAGCCCCTGTGAAGCGTTACGCCTCATGTTTTGATTGTTGAACTAGAACCGAAGACTGAATGAAGATGGTCTCCATTGCTATACTCGTAAGTATATTTTTGCTGTGCCGCCACTCAAATAAACACAAAGAGGAGGCTTCCGACCAGCGTAACGCGGCACACATTAGGCCAAGCGTTGCAGTTGTTTAAAGTCTGTCTTGCTATTAGAAGCCAAACTGCTTTGTGCAGCGTAGAGCATTTTTCATCCTCCCATTACGTGCTGTAACATCATGTTAAAATGTCTCTCTAACCACTCTTGGCACTAAATGAGAGAATGAGATGATTTCAGTTTATATATTTATTTTTGGTGGTGAACGCGCGTAAATGCATGTAAAGGCCGCATGCTTGTGTGTGCATGATGCCAAACAGTTGCGTCTGAGTGTGTGCATGTGTGTATCAGGTTATATGCATGATGGTGCACACTTGTGTGTGAGTGAGTTTGTGTGTTAACCCACAAAGATATTTCAATTTCTGCTGGATATTAAAGAAGCATGCGGTGGCAGCAGCCTCGGCGTGCCAGCGGGTGAGTTTAGGGGGGCGTTGTGGCCGTGACTCGAGGGGGGGAGGCGAGGGGAAAAGTGGCTCATGGTCAGGGCCCCTGCCGGACACACTGGCGCCTCTTTCTGGAGGACTTCAGAACCACCACACTCCTCCACCAGAACCCTGCCAACCCAAATCACTCACTTTAACATCCTTCCATTTCTCTCTCTCTCTCTCTCTCTCTCTCTCTCTCTCTCTCTCTCTCTCTCTCTCTCTCTCTCTCTCTCTCTCTCTCTCTCTCTCTCTCTCGGCTCTCTTTAAAGCTACTTTTTCTATCAAATTTGAATTTGTCTGAACATTTGTTTATGCAGTTTTCTTCTAATGCGCAAAGATTTAGTGCAATTGTAAAACAGTTCTACCGATCATACCAATATAGCAACCGACAAAAAAATTACCTTTGCTTTCGTGAACATGTTCTACCTTTTATATCTGATGTGCACATTCTGCTCATTTCTTAATTTTCACTTGATTCCTCTGTCTGACAGCAGATTGCTTATTTGTTTGCAGTAGATATGAATTAAATGTGAATGTCTCAATCATTAAGTTAACATAATGTTATATTTCAAGATTAAGTTTAAATAACTCATCTTAGTCAAAAATGTACTATATTTTAGTTAAATGATGTGTTTTATTTGATATTTTGTATTTTTAGGGGATTTTATGGTACTAAATTATATTTATGCAGTAGTTATAATCCTTTTTTATTTTTATTTTTGAGCATTGAAATTTCCAACTTAAACTCTCATAAATCTTGAATACAACATGTATTTTTTTGAAAAATGCACAAAAATACAATTTTCAATTCTTATATGAAATACATATTTTCCAAAACACATTTACCATAAAACCCTAAAAGCCATAAATCTAAACAAGCTGTGTTCAAAATTTGAGGTTAATGTCTCAAAAAATTAGCTTTCAGTAAGAATTTGTGTGTAATGGATGAAATTCGTGTCCCATTCATTTCCAATGCATTCATTTTTGGACCATTTAACCTTTTCAAATCCTATCCATGATTCACACACCAAGTGCCAAAACCTTTAGTTTCGTACCATTGCGATGAAATAAAAAGTTCTAAAAAACAAAACCAAATGTAAAACGAACAGAACCAGATGGTTAAAAGTTAAAATAACAATGATTTTTCCAGTGGTTGACTGAACTAAGAAATGACACTCAAGTTAACTTGTGTAAATACATTACTTTAACTTAACTCCACTCTCAATGTGCGTTAATTCGACAGGAAATGTGTGGTCAGATGAGCAGGGTAACAAAGTTTTTTTTAAGTTGACACAACAAATGCTAAATGAAATGTTCATTAAGTGAATAACAGATGAGTGTAAAACAACAAGGAAGTATAAAACTTAAGGATTTAAGAGTGGATGTCTATTTTGAAATGTCACAGCTCATTTCCCTAACTTCCATTTCTTTTTTTTCTGGAAGCAATTTGTCATCCAGGGGACATTTAATAGGGAACATATTATCTTTTTACAGGGGCATGGAGTCTGCCACAGCCTGCCCACAGTTCCTATAAACAGAATTGGTCCATTTAGTGGTGCGTTTGATACATTTCAGGGCAGCAGCGAGCTCAGTTACAGACTGGAGCCCATAAAGGCGGCCATGAAAGGCCCAGATAAGTGCTTCTATTCACCAGCCCGTTGCCAACGCAGTTAATTTAAATGAGCTAATGATGATCAATCTTCATTTGTGTTGCCAAACTGAATACTCTCTTTCCTTTTTCTTAATCAGTTTTCCATCTGACCCTCTCTGACCTCGGGTTCTTGTTTTAGGTTACCAGGTTTTCTCTCCTCTTCCCCTTCATCATTTGTTTTGGAGCCATTGTTGGCTACAGCGGAGCCCGGGGCATCATTAGCCCTCCACCCCTCCACCCCAGCCCTAAAACAATGAGGCGCTCACCTGCGCACACCTGCGACCCTTTCCTGAGGAAATCTGCCTCTCCCGCTCCCGAGGGCGTCGCGAGGGGAAATAAAGGCCGTATTCGGCTGTAGATTAGTGTAAGGGCCATTGTCACCGCTTTAATCAGCTACAACACAATTAGACAGAAGGCAAACCTTTTAGAATCTGCTGCAAACTAAATCTTTCTTAATTAGAGCTGTTAAGTCAGTACTCATACTTTAGGGCATTGGGATTCAATAAAAGTTTCAAGGGTTTCTATATTTTCTTCCGGACAATCCTTCATTGGAACAGTTATACATTTCCATCCGGGCAGCCAAGTACTTTGTAAAAGAAAAATCCTAAACACTCAAAATAGTCACTGAAGATGTGAATCTTGGACCCCGAGAGCCAAATAAGAGATTTTTTTTTAACCAATATTTACCAATAAAAATAATTATTTTATTATTTTCTACATTTAGACACCTACACTCTTAAAAATAAAGGGTGTATGGTTCCATGAAGAAACTTTAATATCCAAAGAACCTTTCCAATGCAAGAAAAGGTTCTTTAGACTATAAAATGGTTAGAAAAAAATGTTTCTTTAAAGAACATTTCTCAAAACGGTTCTTTAGGGAACCAAAAATGGTTCTTCTATGCAGGGCCGGCGCGTGCCTGTAGAGTGTGGCGCTAGCAACGCCAAGGTCATGGGTTCGATTCCCAAGGAAAGCAAGAACGTACAAAAATGTAAAAATGTGTACCTTGCTATGTAAGTCGCTTTGGATAAAAGCGTCTGCCAAATGCGTAAATGTAAATGTTTCACTCCGTCATCGGAAATAAAACACAGTTACCCAATAGGCTTACAAAATCTTTTAATAATATTTTAATAAAGGTTGTCGAATCTCAAAAAAATGTTCATTGTATTAACTCAACATTTTTATTTCAATGAACTCAAAATTTTAAGGCAACCATGTAACTTTTTTTCTAAATAATTTTTTACAGTGTACGTAGAAAGTGAAATGCCTCTCGCAGTTCTAAACGCTCAACGTTCAACGTCATCGCTGTGCCAGTTACTCTTTTTTCGTAAGTTGAATTGAAAGGCGTTCTGCCAGAAGCTAAATATTTTACTTTATATAGTTAAATATGGATATTTTTCTTACACAAATGCATTGCTTTGCTTCAGAAGGCCTTTATTAACCCCCTCGAGGCATGTGGAGCAGTTATATGATGGATGGATGCACTTTTTTGGGCTTCATAATCTTGACTGCCATTATAAAGTTTGGAAGAGCCAGGACTTTTTTAATATAACTCCGATTGTGTTCGTCTGAGAGAAGAATGTCATTGAGGGTGAGTAAATCATGGGCTAGTTTCATTTTTGAGTGAACTCAAGTCAGTTTCTAAATACCCTCTGAAAGTGTTTAAAGTCATGCATTTGGCAGGTGAGTTTATTCCCAAAAAATTGCACATAGACGGCCGCACAATTACACTGGGAATAGAACCTATGATCTTGGCATTGCTATTGAGTCATACAGTTACAATAGGGTTTATAACATTTACAGAACAGTTGTTAAATACAGTTTTAAGAATCATGTGTTCTCATGATGATTATTATTTATTTATTTCTTGCAATTTGTGAGACTATACAGTTAAATGTTTACTGTTTTTTTTTTTTTACAGATTTTTGGTGAATTATATTGACTCTAGGGTGAATTGGACCCGGACCATAACACAATACTTCCGTATTTATCTCCTTCCACACTCTTTGTGCTCATAAAAAGCCCTCAGAACACCTTCGCAACTGTATTGCAATGCCCTGGCAAGCACTCACAACAAGTCATGCATAAGAAATGGTAAAAATCAAGTTAGTATTTAGCCATGCAGTGACCGGGAGGAGTTTGTGCTTCTTTCTTTTTCTCTCATGGCTCTGAGTATATTTATCTTTTTATGGATTCACTCAAGGCAGATCCTCGTCTTTCTTTTTTTCCCCCTCCAACATAAAGATATAAAAATAAAGCAAGGTTACCGCCACCACAGGGGAGTATAAAAGTTCAAAAATAATAGTAGAGCCCGAGTCAGAAGCCACGGACCCTCCTGTACCCCCCATATAAACCACCTACACCCCCACCCACGGACACACACCCCACCCAACCCTCCGCCCGTGTCTTTAAAGCTGCGGATGCGACCGCCAGCCCACTTCAGACCACCATAAACATGTCAGGCCCTGATGACAGAGCCGGCCCCGGGACGCTTTATAACCAACTGACCTCAACTCCAGCTCATTAGAGCCAGTAAATTAGAACCATACATCCCAAGCAAAAGAGGATTCGGATGAGACGAGGGCACACTATAAAGGGTGATGCATGTATTTGATTAGAAATGTAGGCCATGTGTTTATGTCTGCTGTGTGTGTGATGCTTCCGCAATTCACAGCTTTAGTTGCATTTCGTCATATTTGTAATTCAGACCGACATAGAAAAAGTCCATTGCTCTATTCCAAAATCTTGACTACACTGTAAAAGTTAGTTGACCAAATTTAATTTCTGTTAATTAAATCGCATCAATTCACAGAAATTCAATTTGGCCAACTGAAAAATTTAGATGTGATCAGTCACTTGAAAATGTTCAATTGGGGCCTTATATATATATATATAATAAGTTGACACCATCCTGTAACTTAAGATTCCCAATGTAAGCGAGAATTTTCTTTTTCCTTTAATCTTGAATTTCATAAAAATATAAGATTTATAAAAACTAAAGGCTGAGGTGAATTAATTGAAGTAATTTGCAAAGAATAAATAAGAAAAATCAGTTTGCTCTTGAGTCCTGAAATAAAAAATAATAATAAAATAAAAGTAAAAGCACTCACTGTAAGGACTTGATCATTTGATGCAGCTTCTCCTCTAAAATAAAATAAAATTATACAAAATTATTTGTAATTACATATGCAAACATACTGACGCCAACCTGTCACTTAAGTGGGAAATTTTTTAATCTTGAATTTCATAAAACCAAGGTCTATAAATACTAAAAATTGAAGATTAATTGAAGAAATTTGTAAAGAATAAGTGAAGAAGTAAAGAAGTGTGGCCTCTTGAGTACGGTAATAAAATAAAAATAAATGAAAAAATAAAAGTAAAAGCAAGGACTTGATAATTTCCTTAAACTCTTTTATTATTATTTTATTGGTCATTGATGGAGACTGCCCTAAATAAATAAAAATTATAATGATAAAAAACAATCCATATGCAAACATGTCTCTTAAGATTCTGAACATTCTACAATGTAAGGATTTTCATCAAAATTCGATAAAAACAAGAGTATACAATAAGGTTTATAAAACAAAAATAGATACACATTAGGCACACCTATTGCCAAGCTGAATTAATTGCAGAAATTTGTAAAAAAGAAAAGAAAAAAGAAATTTCTAGTGCTGCTTTACAAGACGAGTGCTGTAGTAATATAATATATAAATATAAAAATAAAAACCCTTACTGTGTAAGGATAATTTCCTGAATTTTTTTTGGTTATTTCAGTGACGGAGTCTGTCCTCTTATTAAAAATGGAATAAACTATTTAATAAATACATAAAAAGGAAAAAGTCTAACACCCAAATGCTAGAAGAAATGGGGAACATTTTGACCAAAACAAGTGGGAGATTTTTAAATGTATAGATTACTGTAATGCTCTACTGGGTGGTTGCCCCGCTCGCTTAATAAACAAACTCCAGCTAGTCCAAAACGCAGCAGATCGAGTTCTTACTAGAACCAGGAAGTATGATCATATTAGTCCAGTTTTGTCAACACTGCCCTATTAAACATCGCATACATTTTAAAATCCTGCTTATTACTCAAAGCACTAAATGGTGTCGCTCCAGTACTTAAGCGAGCTCTTAACACATTATACTCCATCACGCCTATTGCGCTCTTAAAACTCTGGCCAGTTGATAATACCTAGAATAAAGTAAACTAGATATTTCACATGCTGTAATAAAATAAACCTGTATAGTCTCCTCACATCATCACTTCAGTGGGCCGTCCTGCGGGGGTAATTGTCCAGTGGTGGGGCAGATGGGGGTAATTGGTCCTCACAGACAGCGGGGGAGGTTTAATTTCCTTCTGAGAGACTCTTTGTGTTGACTGAGAGCTCTGCTTTGTTTGTGCTGCAAAAACTAATTAAAGCATTTGTTGAGCCATAGGATGCACGATTGACAGAGCAGGAGCAACCCCAAAGATATATATATATATATAAAGTGAGGAAATATGTGCATGCAGGAAAATATCCATTTTTATATTCTCTCCCTCTGTTAACCATTACTCACGGGCCAAACATTCAAAGCAATGACACTTCATTGTTGGAGAAAAAAGGTTTTACTCACACTTTGTGGTCAACTTTTTCTGAGCATTCATACATTTGATTTATGACATCCCACATGCAGCGCTTCTGGATTCAATATGCTGGTGATGTGACACTTGAGCATTTCAAGCCAAACCCTCATGGCAGAACATAAAGTTGTTTTCTAGCAATTATTATTATTTTTACACAAACAGTGAATATTTCAGTACTGTATATGCGCAGCGTGTCTTTCAGATGGTTAGATGTCTTTTTCAGTATATTAAAAACAGATTGAATCACACAAAAACAAGCCATAATTCAACCCCAAAGAAATACAAAAATGTTTTGCATTTTGATCCCCATATTGTTTTACATTTAATTGATCATTCTCATGATATTTTGTATTGCAGTAAAAATATTTTACAATTAAAATATATAATGTCAATTAACCATGACGTAAATATTGACTTTATCATATAAATATTTATTCAATTTTGTGACTTCCAGGAATTATTAATGATAATTTGAGAGGAAATGCTTAACTGATAAAAAATAACTTTTTAGTTAGAAAAATATATATTCTTATTTCTTTCTTTTGATTTTAGGGTGAAATAGAACCTATTATTTCTTTGAAATAATAATAATAATAATAATAATAATAATAATAATAAAAAACATCCAAAAGTTGCAAAACTCGACTGCCTTGTCAGTTTAATCAATTAATCAATTTTATACATAAATGTCTTTCTTAAGATTTAGATCATCTTTGGTTAATAGATTCAGATTCAAAAGAACTTCGATAATCGGTCTAAATAATCAATAAATAAAACCATCACATGAATGAGAAGACTTAATTTATTCATAAATGACTTGCTTCGTGGTTTCCCTCCATTCAGCAAAACCAGTGAAACACAACATTGCTCATAATTTAAAACATAAATTAGATTTGATGTAAATAGGAAATTAAATAAAACAATGATAAGCAACAGGACCAATAATGACAGGAGAATATGGCTCACTGTACACCAGATTGCCTCCTAAAAACTGAAGATCAAAGTAATGAGTCCAGGATTTAAAAAAATAATAAAAAGAATTTTAATTAAATAAAAAAGACGATCACAAGGACGAAATGTGCATCGATCGGAAGCCCAAATGTCTCAATGAATGCTGTGCTTCTACAACAGCCGCCCCTGAAAGTGGTCGAAAAGAAGGAAAGGTACAACAAGTTAATTCAAATCATTAAAATACTCCTCAAAATGTAGGCCTTGTGAGTTTTTTCTTTTAAAACCTGCCAGTCTAGAAAATGTGTTCAACTAGCTCCTACACTGCAAAAAATGCTTTTCTTACTTAGTATTTTTGTCTTGTTTCTAGTGAAAATTTCTAAAAATTCTTACATTATGAAACATTTACGAGACAAGTAAAAATGATTGACTTGTTTTGGGAAAAAATAACTCAAATTTAAGAGAGTTTTTGCTTAAAATAAGCTATAATAATCTGCCAATGGGGTAAACTTGTTTTAAGATTATTTTACTTTCCACACTGGCAGATTATTTCTCTTATTTTAGGGAAAAACTCTCTTAATTTTGAGTGTTTTTTCAACAAAACGAGATAATTACTTTGGCTTGTCAAGTAAATAGTTCTTATTTTAAGAATTTTTAGATGTTTGGACTAGAAACAAGACAAAAATACTAAGTAAGAAAAGCATTTTTTGCAGTGTAAACAACACTTGGTAATATATATATATATTTTTTTTTCGCACAGGTTTTTTTTAAATGCAGCTTAGCACCAATGCAACAGTAGCTCCACTCATCAGAGTCTTCAGCCCGCGGTTATATCTCCAGAAGTCCGCTGCTGTTTTCCACACCATTCCCCGAGCTGCTCTTTTCTTCTCCACCAATTGTTGGGTCCTGCATGGCCCCCGCAGGAGCCACTTTATTGGAATCTGTCGGCTCCTCGGCTCCTCTAGGCTCGGCCTCTTCTTCCGGCCCTTTACCTTGCATGCTAGCTTCCGCATGCGTCTTCTGATGTTTGCTGAGATGGTCGCTTCGAGTAAAGCGCTTATTGCACAGAAGGCACGTGAACTTTTTCTCTCGAGTGTGAGTGCGGACGTGGCGCTCCAGTTCGTCGGAGCGAGTGAAGCGTTTTCCGCAGAACAGCCAATTGCAGACGAAGGGTCTTTCGCCCGTGTGCCAACGCAGATGAGCTTTTAGATGCGAGGCCTTGCCGTAGACCTTTCCGCAGCCGGGAATGTGGCAGCTGTGCACAGGCTTCTTGCGCAGGGATGCTGCAGATGCTCCTAATCTTTCTAGCTCTTGGCAATTTGGGCAATCGCATGAAGACCTCCCGGTGGAAGAGCCACCTGTGTATCCGCCCGAGCCTCGGCTTGGTTTGAGCCCCATGGAATTGTCCAGGATTCCCGAAGTGGTTACGGGCTTGGGTTTGTACATGTCCTGTGGGATCATGTGCTGTGAGGACTGGAGCAAATGTGAAGACGAGCTCAAACCAACAGACGGGTATGGCGCTGGATTAAGAGGTGTAAAATCGGGAGTGTAGCTGGGCATCTGTGGATTGAGGGATGCTTGCGTAACAACCGGTTGCAAGGGCGCTTGGAGGCTTTCGGATTGAGGTTGGCCGGCGCTAAGCCAGTTTGAGTTGGTGTGGACGTCCCACCAAGAAGATGTGGCGTTCGCAGGTGCAGCCGTGATTCCAGAATGGATGCTCTTGTACCATGATCCGTAGGGGTGTGTCATGTCCAAATAGGTATTGACACTAGCCAGGCAGTCCGCAGTGGCTTTGCTCCCCAAAAGCGAAGGGTCCTGAGAGGCATTCGAGGTCTGGAAGCTGGAAAACGGGTTGTATTCGGAGCCATATGCTCCGGTAGGAGCAGGAGGAGGGCTTCCGGTTGGGGTGAGCAAGCCTCCGGCGGAGCTGAATGAGCCGCTGTAAGTGTCCACAATGCCCTCATTGCCTCGTCCATTCTTGGGACTCTGGAGTTCAGAAGTCATGCTGTAGGCTTTCTTAAGAGGTGCTATGCTTCCCGCTTTACCAGGCGTGGCTGAGTCTCGGACTGGACTGGTGCTCCCAAATTTATTGCAGGTGGCAGTTAGCATAGCCAAGGGACTGGATCCATAACGTGTTTCCTCCTGAGAAGAGAATGAGAACACTGATCAAAACACTTCAAATAGCCATTACAATGTTGTCCTCCATAAAAAGGGTTGCGCAAACATCCTTCCTGCGCTATTAGTCTAGACAGAAATATGCACCACCACTGACAACACGATAATTAATGTCACCACACATGGAGTTCCTGTTTAACATGTTTACATCTCCATAGCGATCATCCTTCCATGAAAAACAAGCAAGCAGTTTTTAACAATACGATTTGGTTAAGTTTCAAACACTCTAATTATGTTGTCAATCATTGTGTCAACTGTGCATTTAAACAGATGCACAAGAAATAACCAATAATCAACATGATTTAGAGATTCAAGCTGATCTAAGCATGATGAAGTATTTAACAGGTTTAATGCCAGTGCATGAACCCATGTTTACACTTACTTCAATTTTGAATGATGAAAAGAAAACCCTGTTTACAATGTTAAAACTAAAGCGTTGATTGCCGTTTTTACCCCAACCCTAACTTAAGACGTTGAGTCAAAATGTCACCTTAAAGTTACAGACTACAGTTGGACTTGGCTTCATTTGGAGTGGCAGTGGTCTACCCCATTTTCCGTTGGGAAGTGATGATAAATTAATAAGTAAGGCACAGTGTGTGTGATGATATTTCCCGCTGAGTGTGTGTGGTTCATCTTGGCACAAGTTCTGCTCCCGTTTCCAGGTTAATTGCTCCCCATTACCGCTCGGAGCTTACATTTGATGCCTGCATCCAAAACCATCGCCGCAAGAGTTTTATGTCCTAGTCTCAGAGGTTTTTCATAATTCACTGTCTAGGTCACAGGCTGACTTATATATTGATCGACTTTCTATAAAGGTTCCACAATGGTCCTTAAGTTTAGCTAGGTCATTCAGATAAGTGTATGTTTCTGTGTTCTTTAAAACACCATAACATAAAACAACTAGGGGGAATTCAGGGGGATTGGGACACTTTTTGCCATTGAGATGACTTGGAAAACCCTGAATTCACCCTACAGAATAACGTAATTAAACAACTTTAAAAGTTTCTTCAGTGAACGCAAAACCTTCAATGATTCAAACTGGAATGTTTATTTTTAAGATAGAGTCCACTTCTTCTTGACAACATGGACTGAATTTCAGTGTTTTCTACATTTACTTTCACATTCACTCTAAAAAAATGCTGGTTGTTTTAATCCACGTTTGGGTAAATGTGGACAAACCCAAGAGTTAGTTTATATTTTTTAATTAGGCTACATTTTTAAATCCAATGGATGGGATTGTCCATTTTTGACCCAAACATGTGTTGAAACGACAGCATGGTTCATTCTACTTTTAATTTCTTTATTATCCAATAATTATTTTATAACCCAATAACTAAACAATGAATAACCTAAATCAGAAGATATGTAAACCTTATCTTAACAAAACAACCATAAAGTGATAATTCGAACTTTGTTTTGCGACTGTATACGTTCACTTGACAAATGAAATCAGATAAAAGAAAACTGTTAAAATAGGCAGGTCTCAGATCAGATTATGTATTCCTACCTCCAGAATCGACGCGGCCATCCCGGAGGAAACAGTCCGGTGAAGTTCAGTCCAAAAGCAGGAGGGAGAAGCGCGCGGTTCGGTGAGTCTGACTGAAATAAACTCCGTACGAGCGCAGCGACTCTTCTATGAGGAGAACCGGATCCCGGGAGACCCGCCTCCTAATGACCGGAGAGAGAGAGAGAGAGAGAGAGAGAGAGAGAGAGAGAGAGAGAGAGAGAGAGAGAGAGAGAGAGAGATAGTAACTCACTTTGTACACGAATTTTGGGGGGTTTGTCAAAACCAACCGTTGTTTTAAAAATTTTAGCCGTTGTTTTAAATTTTTAACCGTTGGTTTAAATGTTTAAATTACAAATTTAAACCCAATGGTTTGTTTTGTCCACCAAACAACCCAGAATGCTGTTCTAGAGTATCTCGCAATTCTAATTTATTGATTTATTTTCAGAATTGTGAGATTATAAACTCAATTCTGAGGGGGAAAATAACTAGGCTACCACAACAAGCTTCCGTCCATATAAATCCTCCGGAGAGACATTTTGGGGGCCTCAAAAATGTATTGTTTTTAACCTACCGGTATGCTAAATGTGTATAGGCATACTTTTAAAAAGAGTTTTCAAACAACTTTTAAAAGTTAAATCGCGAATAGAAATCGCATTAGCTTAGAGGTAACCATAGCAACAGATGCTGGATCGCTGAGTCGAACATTGGGCTATAATAATTACGAATCACATTATTATTGATTTACATATCCTGAATTTACAGAATCCTTTGTGTTTTGTTTAAAATGTATGTTCACATTCACACATTTAACTGGGAATAGCGAGTAACTGGGAATAAATTGGGGATAGTTTATAACTGGGAATAAACATAAGTTGTCAAAAGGATAGTAGCTACAGCAACAAATTGCACAAATGTTTTTTACCCTTTGGCCTATATGTTGTATGTCAATAAAGTTGATATGCTTTGACAACGTAATTAAAAATTTTTTTTTTTTATAGGCTATATAGCAAAGCTTTTTAAAATTTGAGAGAAGAAGAAAGCAACACATGGCAATATTACTTTATATGCAGATGTTGTGATGTGTACATATTGCCATATTGTAAAGACAAGTAGGCTATCTGACATAGTAATAGAATAGTAATATCACTGCTTATAATACATTTTTTAAATGTTTTTTTATTTTTTTCTAAAACTATGTGAATATGAGGATGTGACATTTCACTTTTTTTTAAACACATAAAAAAAATACATTAAAAAAATCAGTGCTAAAATCAGTAAACTAGATGAAGCCATTATATCATACCCATTATCAGCAGGACAAATTTCCTCACAAGCATACACACAGGCTTACAGTTTATAAACATATTTATTATTTGACTACACATTTACCACACTTCAAGCTACCAAAGTTATAAGCAGTTTCATGCAAGAACATGTTAAGCATATAATTATTTTATATACAACAACTACTCATTAATCTGCTCACAAAAATGCTAATACATTTCAAATAGTATGATAAAAATAAATGACAATGTCAATCAAAATAAGTGAATAATACAGTCTGGGTGGTTTAAGTCCTTAAAGGGTTCTGTCAGGTCTTTAGGGGCTCCGTCATGGGATAATTTTATGCATTTATAGTTTTAACAGCTCATAAACATTTATATCACTATAAATATTGAAATAACCCAGCAAACATGCAAGTATTATGCAATAATTTAGGACAATTTCTCCTTTTTTTTTGGCATAAAGGGTTCTTTAGTCAATTTTAAAGAACCCTCCCAAAAAAGGAGTTTTACACAGAACACCTTTTATCCTTTTTTTCTTAGAGAAGCAAATCCGAAAGTATAACTATGGTTAGCCTGTCAATTTAAAGGCTAAAACAATCTTTCAGATCATGTTTACACTATGATTTTATGCAATTTATGAAATAAAAACCCTTTAAAAACAACAATTTAAAAGGAGAAATTATGTCTTTAGTGTTGTGAAACTTCTGGAAATTCCGTTTTTTGGGGACAAACTTAGTCATTTATTAAATGCATTAATGTTTAAACAATAACAGCCGTTATATTTAATGCCTAAAAGGTCATCTTTTTGATTTCTTTCTTTACCTGTCTGACTTGAAATATTTAGATACTTCCAGAATACCTGAGCACGCGCATGCACACGCATTACACATAAGTTGTCAGCTGTTAGGAGACTTTTTTTCTGGCGTACAGACATCCATCAAGTGAATAAACAGTTGGAACAGCCTTCCGACAGCCCATCTTGGTTTTGAGTGTCCTTGTGGGTGTTGCTTTTTTCCAAAATGAGGGGAGAGAAGATTAAAATTGTTTTCAAAAATAAACATGTAATTTCATTCTTTATTTTCTCCCTCAATTACAAGGCATGGTCAGAGCAAGCTTGTAGTTTGTGAGAGTTTGGCCCTTACAGTAACACACAGACTATATTTAGCAGTCTGCTCTTCAACTGACCCTGTGTCTCTACCTCGCCAAACACACACACACACACACACACACACACACACACACACACACACACACACACACACACACACACACACACACACACACACACACACACACACACACACACACACACACACACACACAATCATGCAACACATTAATTTCAGCAATCATAGTATTGAGATGCACTGGCTAATTAGATTGGTGCCATAGGGGGCACTGTTATTTCTAACGAAATGAATCACGCTGCTGTCAGAAACACTGCATAAAGACCACACAGTGATTTATTGGCAGATTTAAATGTTGGATTAGGTCATATTTGGACCGTAATCCACAGTCATACTTTGGTGGTAGTAAATAAGACTGTAAACTCACCTGTGTTAGCTTGTATGTGGGCTCATTACTACAGAATAAAAAAAAACTTGTAGCATGCATTTAAAAATGCTCAAGAGAATATTGATGATGATGATGATGCAATAGTTCAACGAGGGAAAGAAAAAAGTATTTAACCAATTTACGGCACACTGGAGAAAGTCAAGTGAGTGTTGAAAGGTGAAGCTATAGCTATAGGAATCATATCCATTTTTCCAAACACAAGCGCATGTGTATTTGGCTGGGATGGCCTAATAAATTTCCATTCATGCATTTATCTCAAGTCTCGTCTACTCGTTTGATTTAATGATTCTCCTTCTCAAATGAACGGAAACATATGCAAAGACATGAGTGACTAAAAACGGTGATGCAACTGGAAGAATAAAATGATTCACTAAAGAAATGACTTGCAATCTGGCAAGTCATGAAAGCCTCAAAATACTCGATTTGTCTGCATTATGAATAAGCATACAACAAACAGCATTTTCACCAATCCACCTTGTGCATTTTAAATGAAGTTAAGGTAAGGTTTTATTTTCTGTGCTAATTTATGATGCAAATCTCATTAGTTACACTTACTTAAAAAAACCAAGTGAAATAGGAATAGTATGTTGTACTTACAAATGCTTAGTTAGTTCTAGTAATTAAAAAAGAACTGTGGAGGGTACTTGATAATTTACTTTAAATAAAATGTAATTGTTACCATTGTGTTTTGCATGCTGAACGGACAAGATATTGTCACAAATATCGAGGAGTTATATCAACTCAATTAAAAGTGTCAAAAGGTGTTTATGACCTAAGAGTGAACAATAACAAAAGATTATCTGACTTGAAATATAATGATGTAATATTTGAAGAGTCCATCTTATGTTTTTGTTTTAAATGAGCATTTTTTATCAGGCTCCTATGTATGTTTAGGTTCAGTAATTTCACATTAATGGCAATGAAAACGTCATTAGTCAGTTATATTGAAATTACTCATTTTCAAAAAATGTCACTTTAGTTAATCCATTGGTTTTAAAGGTGCACTATGTAACTTTTCCGTCCGCTTGAGGTCGCCTATTCAAAACAAAGGCGCAGTTTGATGACGGCATGTTTGAGCGCAGAATCTTGGGACATTGGTCTTCACCTCACAGCCGGTGGGAAAGAATCGGGACAGGACTCAAGCAGATATCATGTTCATTAATGTAATTATTAACGTTACTGTGAAGCAGAGCAGGAGCGAGTGTTGAGGAGCTGAGCGAGACTGGAGCGATTGTTAATGAGATGAACAAAACACACACCTCACAAGCAGCGGGACTTTTATTATGCTACAGTCGCCGGCGCCATTTATGCTTTTCCGGTCATGAGTGTGAGGAACGCAGCTCTGTTGATGATATTAGACACATCTGAGTGTGTTGAGATGATGTTATGACGTTACTCAGTGTGTTCGCTCAGCGGCTGCCATGACACTTGTTTACACTGCTGTGAGATTAAAGCGTTTCTGCAGAATAAAACCGATTGAGTCCATCAACACCGCTAGTTAAAAGTTAAAGCTCCACTGTGTGATATTTTCCCCCATCTAGCGGTGTAAAGCTATATGACCATCCAGTGAATATTAGTTTCTGTTCCTCTCAATTCCGATTTCGTTTTTAACTCCTACGGTGGCCAATTTAGTCAACATGGCTTCTGGTTTTTAGAAAACGATTATAATTTGCAGTTATTTAATTTGTCAGTTAACATGTAGGTTATGACATCTATGTAAAATGAATAATAGTTTTACATTTTCGTAATTTTTTAACCATTTCATTGCTAACATCAGCTATCAGGTTCCCAGACGAATGAAAGCTAATCTTAGTAAAGTAACTTTTATCAGTGCTATCGTTATTCTGTATATGGTTCGATATCACTAGCGTAAGGCAAAGTTTACATTGTAGGCTATATCATTTCCCTGAGCAGTTGATGTGATGGAGGTGCGAGGGAGAGCTAGAGGTAGAGGTAGCAGTCTCACGCAATCCCCCTCTTCTCATTCGACACGGTGCCATCGAGTGTTAAAACGCGAAAGTCGAAGCTTGAATTTACGGGTATGTCCCTCTTTGGCTACTGTACTTTCAAGATGGAGGGGCAACATGGCGACCGGCATTCGAACCCCTCACCCGTATGTATTTTCAATGGCATATTAAAAACTTACGAGAATACTTTATTACTTGAAAGAAGTAAATAAACATTAATGAGCACATATATCTTTGAAAGAACTAAGTGTTTTTTAGCTAAGAATAAACTAGAAAAAGTGACACAATGTAGCTTTAATGTTGATGATCACGTTATTTTCGCATATAAATCTGCTTAAATGCGATCGTTTTACTACGTCTTCCTTGCGTATATATTTTGATCAGGAGATTCGGTGCTCATTCAGAAGATTGGAAAATTCCGTGATTGGCAGGGAAAGAGATCATCAAAAAAAATTAGGCGGTACAACTGTTTTCAACACTGATAAATAATAAGAAATTATATAAGTTTATAAAAAGAAGAAAATGCTTATTGAGCTCCAAATTAGGGATGGGCGATACCACTTATTTTGTTTTCGATACGATACCGATACTTTCAAGGCCAGTATCACCGATATCGATACCGATGCGATACTTTTAAACGTATTTTTTTACATGATTAAATATATTAAATTATTTACATGACTGAGAGTAAAAATACCCACTTAACATATTTGAAAGGTATTTTAACATTCAATATGCCTTAATTGCAACTTATTAGATCCTAATTTTTTAACACATGGATAAAATGTTTAGTAGTAGTGAAATTAACCATGGAAATCTACAAATACTAGCCTATTTGAACTACGGCTACTGTAGTAAAAAATACATGGTTCAGTTTCACAAGGGACTGCCAGTGACTGAACATTGCACCCATAAAATGCAACCTTTTTATTCTGATAGTGATTTATATAAGCATTAGTTACAGCATAGAACATGATCAATTTCAACTTTTAACATTATATTTAAAGAGTGTGATTGCACTATGTAGGCTACAATTTCTATTTGTTTATTGTTAAATAAATCAAACTATTATGTTTTTCTGTCTTTTAATGAGCATTATTCTGGGCTGTGTGTTCAAAATCATCTATGGTTTCTTATGATAGTTTTGGGAAACGCAGTTCTGTTTGAATAGTGTCATCAGTGAACGAACGCTCTCTCTGTGATCAATTGGTTCTGTCTTGTAGCGTTTGCATGCATTCAGATCATGGTTAAGATGAGCAGGAAAATAGTTCTATACTACACAATTAACATAGTTTATTTGTATTGTATCCATTAAATAATCTTTTTAGATAAACAAAATAACTGGTAAAAAAAAAACACACCTTAGTATCGATATTTTTATTTGAGTATCGATACTTTCGATACTCACACCAGTATCGATATATCGATACTTCATATCGATACGCCCATCCCTACTCCAAATCAGCATATTAGAATGATTTTTGGACGATCGTAACGTTTCCATCCAAAGTTGTGAATTTAAAGGAAGGGGTAGAGTGGCTAGCATTAGGAACTTAGCTTTGAAAGCAAGCATTTAGTGGCTTTTGCATCTGAACTCTTATTGTTCTGTATAAAAGATTTCTTGTTGCATCGCATTGCATCAATATAAAGAGAATTACAATAATGTGAATGAAGTTCTAAGTGTCCTACCAAAGTGAACACTTATCACCATAATGGTGACTTCAAACAAAAACATATATTTATGAAGTCAGCTTATGTGATGTTCTAACTTTTAGTTGTATTGATCATTTAAAAAATGTAATGTAAACAGAGAAAAATAACTGCAGAAGTGGAGAAAATTCGTTCCCTTTCGTTCAGTCACTCCGACGTAACGTCAGTGACTGACGAATGGGGGCTTCTAGGCGAAACCCCCCATTCTTCAGTCACTGACGTTACGTCTCCGTTCCCTCCTCAGGGAATGAGGGTTACATACGTAACCGAGACGTTTTTTTGCTTGACAAACTGGCTATCAAACCAATCAATTAATCTGAACTTGGGTTTTCTGAGTAAAAAAGGCATAGTATTTGAACAGTAGTGTTGTAGTCAAGACCACCTAAACCGAGATCAAGTCAAGGCCAAGACTAGACCAGCACTCCTTAAATTAATCTAAAAGATCCATACTGTCTGAGAAATGACTTAAATTCATTGATTAAATACAATTAGAATAGTAAGACACTATAAGACAATAAAATGCATGGCACAGACGTTGCATCTGAATTTTGTACAATTACATCTTCATAAATAATGTTCAGATTAATTCAACATTAAAATTATTATTAACATTCACAGAAACATTTATTCAACCGATTTGTTCAAAGCAGGAGATTCTATTAATAACGAAACGTTGCACAATTAGCAAAGACAGTTTAAAATGTAATATTAAATTCTTGTTTATTGAACGTTTGTATAAATCAATATCATTTGCAATCAAACGTATATTCATTAAAACAGCTCTCTTGCTCCTGTGATATTGCTTAATTATATTCTATGTTATATAAAATAAAAAATCTCTGAATTTTGTGGGCATTTATATAAATTTGGGGTATTTTTTGAGACTATGCTGCAATGATTTTGAACCCGGTTGCACAGTAACATAAGAAATCACATTACGTTATTGATTGCATTTAAAACAGAAAGTTTTACATTAAATCACATTAATGATGTTAAATCAGACAATTCACCCGCAATTTAGTGATATATTATCTTTGCAGTTGTGGTCTTGACTGGTCTTGAGATGTCCAAGACATAGACAAGACCTTCAAAAAATGGTCTTAAGATCGGTCTCGAGGCCGAGTACTACAACACTAATGAATAGTACAGATTACTGGAGTTTTACAATTAAGTTAAGACATTATGTATAATGTAAATTACAAGTGTTCGTTATAGGATCACTGTTGCATTTTACAGTGATGTAGGGATGTTTGTCTCCTCTAGAGTTTTAGAAAGAAATCTCAAAATAAACTCTCATCAAATGATCTGAGCTGCTTTCCACATTCATTTTATAGCTCTCTTTCTGGATGTCAACTTTATTTCTTCTGAGCAACATCTGAGGCAAAGTTGGGGCATTTATGTGGATACAGGACACGAACATATATGCTCATCTGAGTGAAAAAAAAAAAAAAAGGTTCAAAATGGGTGTGCCCTTACAAAATTTACTGAAAACGCAAAGATATAAACCGTGGAGCGCTGCGCCACATGTGGAGGGAACTGCCTTCCCAACGATTTGCATGTGGTTTCCCCATTTGGGCTAATAGCTTTCCTATTTCCCTTTGAGGATCAGAAATCCCACACCCTGAACAGGCTGAAATTGAAAGGAGAGGTGCAGCAGTGGTGTAAAAAGAGCCACTGCATGCAAGTCGTTTATTGGGATATCCTTTATCACTCTGAAGAGCTGTAAACGCTTTATCCCCACTAACAGCTTCCTTCAAAGTGGAAAGGAAGGAATCTATAATTAGAGAGACATTTAGTGTTTTTTTATGTTTTCTATTTTCGAATTTTACATTGAAAAGTTCCTCTCTGGGCGAGGTAATGGGTTGTTAAAAGCACAGCTGATTATTGTGTTAATGAAGGGCGTCTGATGAGTAAAAAAGTGGTTTTCCCCAATAATTTACATCAATATATATTGATTTAAATCAGTGGTTCTCCACTGGTTCTGTTCCAGAATCTTTGGGCATCAAATGGCGACCAAACACATTATCACAAACTGTATAAAATGTGTATTATTTGCATTGAACAAAATTGGAATATTGCATAAAACATTTGTGAATAAAGCATCGTTTCCATCCCAAGAGAACAAAATCTTTAGCCTAGAAATCTAGACGCACCCTAGCGGCAGCAAATCTAATCTGCCCGGGAGTGTCGTCTAGCAACTCTCAATACCCTTCTGAGCTGTAATCGCCTAACTCTGGACGAGCCAATCACATCGTGTATAGAGTCGGTGGGCGGGGCCATAATGACGACAGCCGAGTTGCGTTTGCGTGCTTCTAGTAAACACAGAAACTGGCGAACGGCGGTCTTTCGAATCAGCTTTGACCGCGACTCTGAAAGACTTGAGTTAAGCTTTTCTCTGAGAAAAGAACAAAGAACGGCACTGAAGTCATTCTTAAAAAGGGAAGATGTGTTCGGAGTTTAGCCGACCGGATACGGCGAAAGTTTAATCAGTCAGCGAGCTCTGCTTCACCTTCGTTGCTCTGGTTGGTTGTAGCGCTATCCTATCGCGTGCAGAGGGAGTTTGACAGACAGCTGTTTATCCGCCCCTCAGATTGAGCCGTCAATGGTGAGTTTCCAGACCAAACATCTTGATGTGGGTCTGGCTTGTCAGGCTACAAAATCTTCACTTCCTGGGAAATTGAAATATCTGTAATAAAAATGGAAGTTGCAGCAATTGGGGTCATTTTCCCTCCATCATAAATGAGTCGCGCCTTATAAACACAATAAATGTGTTCGGATGCTGTTTGGGAACACAGTCGTGTGAGATGCTTCAGGAGGGAATTAAACCAAATCATTTCAAATCATTGATGCTTCAGGAGGGAATTGAACCAAATCATACCAAATCATTGGTTCGGAGCCACAAAACCGAACCATCTGAGATGCTGCGATGCCATTGGTCCACTGGTTAGTCCAATTATCCAATCACAGCCTCTGCTGAGGCAAAGTCAACAAGTGTTTTGAGAGATTTCTCCAGTAAATGTTTTTAAATGTATGCGCATCTATTTATAGGAAAACTTTTTGTGTTTTTTATGTTTTCTATTTTTGAATTTTACATTGAAAAGTTCCTCTAAGGGTGGGCAAGGTAATGGGTCGTTAAAAGCATTTTAATTTGATTATTGTGTTAAAACGACACTGTGTAACTTTTTTAGTTTATTCTTAGCTAAAAACACTTAGTTCTTTCAAAAATATATGTGCTCATTAATGTATATTTACTTCTTTCAAGTAATAAAGTATTCTCGTAAGTTTATAATATGCCATTGAAAATACACACGGGTGAGGGGTTCGACTGCCGGTCGCCATGTTGCCCCTCCATCTTGAAAGTACAGTAGCCAAAGAGGGACATACCCGTAAATTCAAGCTTTGCCTTTCGCGTTTTAACACTCGATGGCACCGTGTCGAATGAGAAGAGGGGGATTGCCATGTTAATCTTGGACTAAATCGGCCACCGTAGGAGTTAAACCGAAATCAGAATTGAGAGAAACAGAAACTAATATTCACTGGAAGGTCATAAACCTTTACACCGCTAGATGGGGGAAAATATCACACAGTGGAGCTTTAATGAAGGGTGTCTGAGGAGTCAATTAGTGGTTTTCCCCAATCATTTACATCAATATATATTGTATATATTGGTTCTGTTTATTGGTTCTGGTTCACAAACTCTGAATCTTTGGACATCAAATGGCGACCAAACACGTTATCACAAACTGTATCAAATTTGTATTATTTGCATTAAACAAAATTGGTATATTGCATACATTTTTTTTCCATCCCAGTGTTCAAGAGATCAAAATAGTCACTTCCTGGAAATTGGCACAAATATCAGTACACATACACGTAGTGTCCGTGACGTCACCCATAGGATTCCAATAAGCCGTTCTAAAGCTTAAAGTAGAGACGAGCTGGGCGTCGCCATCTTGAGAGCGAGTCATCGTGTGTCACTCCCGGATAACAGAAAATGGGCAAAAAGGCGGGATGTGTGACGGGTGACGGGAAAGCTTAGGTGACGCAATGACTATAGACGGTGGATAAACGGCTATACACCTGTCCCTCAAAGTAACCACGCCCTTAATTATGCAGAACTTTAAGGCTTTATATAACTTAAACTAATGAGTTATAAAAAAATTCACCCCCTCACAGTTGTCAGGAAAGTCAAAATTAGCTGTTTAGACCAAAACCACAATTTGTACCAGGCTGTAAACATTTTTTTTTCTGCTGTTAAGTTGGGCATTTTAACATGAGGCTCAATGAGATTCTGCTCCTTCTGGAGCCGCTCTAGTGGCCAGTTGATGAATTGCAGTTTACATAACTTCCGTATTGGCTTCAAGAGAGATCTATCAGCCTACCAGTCCGCTGGTCCTGCTTGTGCTTTCAAACGCTCCCGCTTTCAAAACACTTTCAAACACTTCCTTGTGCTTTCAAACGCTGCCGTGCGTTGATCATTGTAGCCAATCACATCCGATGAGCTTGTGAGCACAATGACCAGTTAGAGGTGTTTACGATTACAGCTCGACAGCGCTCGAAGCGTCACATTTTTTACATTTCAGTATCGATTTGGTATCGAGGTCGATACTTTTGACAACATTAATTATGAGGGATTTATTCGGGAAATATTTTAATCATAGTTTATACGCATATCTTCGTATTGGATAAAAAAATGTATCCACCTCAATTGAGTTCTTGTAATGTATACACAATGTTATTATAAATATTACACATATTTTCTGTTGATTTGTGTCATCTAATCAGAACATACTTGCAACAAATTTATGGTTCGTGACGTGCATTGTAAACCCTAAACAAGTTGGCAGAACTAAGGCAATCAGTTGCCTAAATTTGTTTAAGTAAATAAACTCAGAGAGGTATATAGTAATAAACAGATCATTTGGTTAAGACATCAAGGAGGATGATAATATCTTTTTTCTCTTCATATTCTAAGTTCAAAGATAGTAGTGTGCTTAATGGATACTTGAGCTTAATAGGTACGCCTATTTACAGGGAGTGCAGAATTATTAGGCAAATGAGTATTTTGACCACATCATCCTCGTTATGCATGTTGTCTTACTCCAAGCTGTATAGGCTGGAAAGCCTCCTACCAATTAAGCATATTAGGTGATGTGCATCTCTGTAATGAGAAGGGGTGTGGTCTAATGACATCAACACCCTATATCAGGTGTGCATAATTATTAGGCAACTTCCTTTCCTTTGGCAAAATGGGTCAAAAGAAGGACTTGACAGGCTCAGAAAAGTCAAAAATAGTGAGATATATTGCAGAGGGATGCAGCAGTCTTAAAATAGCCAAGCTTCTGAAGCGTGATCATCGAACAATCAAGCGTTTCATTCAAAATAGTCCACAGGGTCGCAAGAAGCGTGTGGAAAAACCAAGGCGCAAAATAACTGCCCGTGAACTGAGAAAAGTCAAGCGTGCAGCTGCCAAGATGCCACTTGCCACCAGTTTGGCCATATTTCAGAGCTGCAACATCACTGGAGTGCCCAAAAGCACAAGGTGTGCAATACTCAGAGACATGGCCAAGGTAAGAAAGGCAGAAAGTCGACCACCACTGAACAAGACACACAAGCTGAAACGTTAAGACTGGGCCAAGAAATATTTTAAGACTGATTTTTCTAAGGTTTTATGGACTGATGAAATGAGAGTGAGTCTTGATGGGCCAGATGGATGGGCCCGTGGCTGGATTGGTAAAGGGCAGAGAGCTCCAGTCCGACTCAGACGCCAGCAAGGTGGAGGTGGAGTACTGGTTTGGGCTGGTATTTTCGGGTTGAGGATGGAGTCAAGCTCAACTCCCAGTCCTACTGCCAGTTTCTGGAAGACACCTTCTTCAAGCAGTGGTACAGGAAGAAGTCTGCATCCTTCAAGAAAAACATGATTTTCATGCAGGACAATGCTCCATCACACGCGTCCAAGTACTCCACAGCGTGGCTGGCAAGAAAGGGTATAAAAGAAGAAAATCTAATGATATGGCCTCCTTGTTCACCTGATCTGAACCCCATTGAGAACCTGTGGTCCATCATCAAATGTGCGATTTACAAGGAGGGAAAACAGTCCACCTCTCTGAACAGTGTCTGGGAGGCTGTGGTTGCTGCTGCACGCAATGTTGATGGTGAACAGATCAAAACACTGACAGAATCCATGGATAGCAGGCTTTTGAGTGTCCTTGCGAAGAAAGGTGGCTATATTGGTCACTGATTTGTTTTTGTTTGGTTTTTGAATGTCAGAAATGTATATTTGTGAATGTTGAGATGTTATATTGGTTTCACTGGTAAAAATAAATAATTGAAATGGGTATAAATTTGTTTTTTGTTAAGTTGCCTAATAATTATGCAGTCACCTGCACACACAGATATCCCCCTAAAATAGCTCAAACTAAAAACTAAAACTTCCAAAAATATTCAGCTTTGATATTAATGAGTTTTTTGTGTTCATTGAGAACATGGTTGTTGTTCAATAATAAAATTAATCCTCAAAAATACAACTTGCCTAATAATTCTGCACTCCCTGTACATGAATGAGTGTGTGTGTGTGTATATATATATATATATAGCTCTGAAAAAAATTAAGAGACCACTTCACATTGATTTTTCTATCTAAAGTGGTCTCTTAATTTTTTCCAAAGCTGTATACATAAGAATTATACACAGTACACACAC
This sequence comes from Pseudorasbora parva, assembly GCF_024679245.1. Taxonomy (NCBI): domain Eukaryota; kingdom Metazoa; phylum Chordata; class Actinopteri; order Cypriniformes; family Gobionidae; genus Pseudorasbora; species Pseudorasbora parva. The sequence continues at coordinate 1,927,277 of NC_090183.1, forward strand.
ACATTTTATGCAAACACAAACTTTTATTTTGGATGTGATTTTATCGTGATTAATCAATTACTTTTTACATGAATTTGCAGTCATTATGACTGAACCATTGCACCAAAAGCACCATTAGATGAAATATCGTCATTTTTGGCCAGTTTCTAGACATAATATATAAAGTTTTTTAGTGTATGCACAACTCATTTTGGAACAGTTTTACAGTTTGGGGTTTTTAAGGTCTATATGCTTTCATCATTATTCGCCGTATCAGAGTACCGAGGATTTCACTGTGGTTTAAATGGGAATCAATGGAATAATTCTCCCTGAATTCCTCTCTGAGCCCGGGCCCTCAGCAAATTAAACTTCTTAATAACGCTGCCACGCAAGGAAAAAGTGAAATGATTAGACGTGTGTGAGTGGCTTTGAGATGGAAATGTGGTAAGAGGGAGATACAGGGTCAGGGACAAACTCGCCTCACAGCGAGATGGCTTTTTCCAGGCCGTGTGGTCACAGAAACACTAGAATTTCAATGGAAAAATAAGTGAGAAAGATGGGATAAAAAAAGAAAAACGCTTAATATCATCTGCAACAGTCCTTTCTGCAATAAAAAACTGCTTTGGTTGTGCAGGTCATTAACTGAAGACAGTGAAATACTCATGAATTGGATGTCAAACTGTGTGGGGCCTTAAGGAGCCAGTATGATCATAACAAAGAGGGCAATTTTATGAATTACTGGTTACTCAGCACTCTAGACTATACTAAACATGGCACCGATCTACCACTAGAGCTGCTGTCCGCCCCCATGAGCTTCACCACAAGTGTCCTCCACAAATCATCAGTTTAACAAGAGTCTAACATCACTCATGCAACGGACTCACAACACACAACCAATCAGGTAAAAATTCAGAAAAACACATCGCATGGAGAGAGAGAGAGAGAGAGAGAGAGAGAGAGAGAGAGAGAGAGAGAGAGAGAGAGAGAGAGAGAGAGAGAGAGAGAGAGAGAGAGAGGTTAAGAAATGTCCAGGTCACATTTAACCCCAAAATCTAAAAGACATCAGAAATTAAAATGAAGCAATTACAATTAAGCACATTTCCCCTCAAAATGTTCATAGCCATAATGCAAAAAAAGACTTTATTTCTCCAAAGGTTCTTTCTTAGGATTAATGGTTCCACTAAGAATCATTGAATCTTTCCATTGAAGCAAAAGTAGGCCAACTTTAGATTTTTAAAGCATTGTTTCTTTTATTTTATTTTTTCTCCTTCAGAACTGCCTTAATTCTACGTGGCATTGATTCAAGAAGGTGCTGAAAGCATTCTTTAGAAATGTTGGCCCATATTGATCGGAGAGCATCTTACAGCTGATGGAGATTTGTGGGATGCACATCCAGGGCACGAAGCTCCCGTTCCACCACATCCCAAAGATGCTCTATTGGTTTGAGATCTGGGGACTGTGGCGGCCATTTTAGTTCAGTCAACTCATCGTCATGTTCAAGAAACCAATTTGAAATGATTGGAGCTTTGTGACATGGTGCATTATCCTGCTGGAAGTAGCCATCAGAGGATGGGGACATGGTGGTCATAAAGGGATGGACATGGTCAGAAACAATGCTCAGGTCGGCCGTGGCATTTAAACGTTGCCCAATTGGCACTAAGGGGCCTAAAGTGTGCTGAGAAAACATCCCCCACACCATTACACCACCACCACCAGCCTGCACAGTGGGAACAAGGCATGATGGATCCATGTTCTCATTCTGTTTACGCCAAATTCTGACTCTACCATCTGAATGTCTCAACAGAAATCGAGACTCATCAGACCAGGCAACATTTTTCCAGTCTTCAACTGTCCAATTTTGGTGAGCTCGTGCAAATTGTCGCCTCTTTTTCCTATTTGTAGTGGAGATGAGTGGTACCCGGTGGGGTCTTCTGCTGTTGTAGCCCATCCGCCTCAAGGTTGTGTGTGTTTTGGCTTCACAAATGCTTTGCTGCATACCTCGGTTGTAACGAGTGGTTATTTCAGTCAAAGTTGCTCTTCTATCAGCTTGAATCAGTCGGCCCATTCTCCTCTGACCTCGAGCATAGGGCTGCACGATATTGGAAAAAAATTACATTGCAATATTTTTTCCCCCAACAATATATCGATATTGAAAGCCATCAATCCAGGCTAAAGTCAATAATTACCATTCCATGATATTAATAATTTCACTAATAAGCAAGTTTTATTACAAGTGACAAAAAGAAATGTTGGAAAGTATGTGTAAACATGAAACTAAACCTCCAGTAGGTGGCAGCAGGTGACCTTCTTAATGAGTGAGCCACTGAGTCGTTCATTCAATGGTGATTCGGCAGTTATTTTTTGTTTTAGTCAAGCTCTTGTCCGTCAGGCAAGTAAAATTCTCCTTCACTTGTCCCTTCAAAAAATCCACTTGTCCCGGACAAGCGTTAATGTCGAGCCCTGGTTTGTATTCGTCGTAAAGAGCTTTGTGGTGCCGTTTTAAGTGATCAGACAAATTGGTGGTGTTTTCTTGTTTTGTGGCCAAACTTTCAGACACTCCATGCAAATCCTCCTTTTTGTAGCCGAAATAATCCTAAGGATCCTCTTTGTCGCACATTTTAGCAGTAAATGTTTGGCAGTGAGTGGTGAGCAGCGGCACAGCGAACCAATCACTGTGCAGGCTTTCGGAACGTGCATGTCACTCCAGCAAGAAACTCGTGTTTACTGTGTGCTACCGTTCTCTTGATACACCATGGGCTACTACCCTTCACATCGCATGTGCCGGAGATGGGACTATTGCTCACGAGCACATCGCGATGTCGATGTTAAAACAGAATATCGTTCAGCCCTACTCTAGCATCAACAAGGCATTTTCTCCCACAGGACTGCTGCATACTGGATGCTCTTCCCTTTTCACACCATTCTTTGTAAACCCTAGAAATGGTTGTGTGTGAAAATCCCAGTAACTGAGCAGATTGTGAAATACTCAGACCGGCCTGTCTGGCACCAACAACCATGCCACGCTCAAAACGGCTTAAATCACCTTTCTTTCCCATTCTGACATTCAGTTTGGAGTTCAGGAGATTGTATTGACCAGGACCACACCCCTAAATGAATTGAAGCAACTGCCATGTGATTGGTTGATTAGATAATTGCATTATTGAGAAATTGAACAAGTGTTCCTTACAATCCTTTAGGTGAGTGTATATGATCACGCCAGGATTTTGACCTTACTTAATAACAGTTGTCCTAAATGGTCGTCATTGGCTGTATTCATATAGAAAGTACCTTTTTTATCTTTAAGTAATATTAATTCCAAAGACATCTCTGTAAAATTATTTATAAAACGTAATTATCCAGTTCAATTGATATAGGTGCTGTGAAAAGTAACAGACATCACGTGACCGCGTCATCTGGATGCTTCATCTGCATACAATATCAAATAGACAAATTGAAAACACTGTGATAAGATTAAACTACCCAAACACTGGGTTGTTATGTCTGACCCAGGATCTGAGTAATACAAAAATTACCCAAACACTGGGTTGTTACGTCTGACCCAGGATCTGAGTAACACAAAAACTACCCAAACACTGGGTTGTTACGTCTGACCCAGGATCTGAGTAACACAAAAACTACCCAAACACTGGGTTGTTACGTCTGACCCAGGATCTGAGTTACACAAAAACTACCCAAACACTGGGTTGTTATGTCTGACCCAGGATCTGAGTAAAACAAAAACTACCCAAAAACTGGGTTGTCACGTCTGACCCAGGATCTGAGTTACACAAAAACTACCCAAACACTGGGTTGTCACGTCTGACTCAGGATCTGAGTAACACAAAAACTACCCAAACACTGGGTTGTCACGTCTGACCCAGGATCTGAGTAACACAAAAACTACCCAAACACTGGGTTGTTACGTCTGACCCAGGATCTGAGTAACACAAAAACTACCCAAACACTGGGTTGCTATGTCTGACCCAGGATCTGAGTAACACAAAAACTACCCAAACACTGGGTTGTTACGTCTGACCCAGGATCTGAGTAACACAAAAACTACCCAGACACTGGGTTGTCACGTCTGACCCAGGATCTGAGTAACACAAAAACTACCCAGACACTGGGTTGTCACGTCTGACCCAGGATCTGAGTAACACAAAAACTACCCAAACACTGGGTTGTCACGTCTGACCCAGGATCTGAGTAACACAAAAACTACCCAAACACTGGGTTGTCACGTCTGACCCAGGATCTGAGTAACACAAAAACTACCCAAACACTGGGTTGTCACGTCTGACCCAGGATCTGAGTTACACAAAAACTACCCAAACACTGGGTTGTTACGTCTGACCCAGGATCTGAGTAACACAAAAACTACCCAAACACTGGGTTGTTACGTCTGACCCAGGATCTGAGTAACACAAAAACTACCCAAACACTGGGTTGTTACGTCTGACCCAGGATCTGAGTTACACAAAAACTACCCAAACACTGGGTTGTCACGTCCGACCCAGGATCTGAGTTACACAAAAACTACCCAAACACTGGGTTGTTACGTCTGACCCAGGATCTGAGTTACACAAAAACTACCCAAACACTGGGTTGTTACGTCTGACCCAGGATCTGAGTTACACAAAAACTACCCAAACACTGGGTTGTTACGTCTGACCCAGGATCTGAGTAACACAAAAACTACCCAAACACTGGGTTGTTACGTCTGACCCAGGATCTGAGTTACACAAAAACTACCCAAACACTGGGTTGTCACGTCCGACCCAGGATCTGAGTTACACAAAAACTACCCAAACACTGGGTTGTTACGTCTGACCCAGGATCTGAGTTACACAAAAACTACCCAAACACTGGGTTGTTACGTCCGACCCAGGATCTGAGTAACACAAAAACTACCCAAACACTGGGTTGTTACGTCTGACCCAGGATCTGAGTTACACAAAAACTACCCAAACACTGGGTTGTTACGTCTGACCCAGGATCTGAGTAACACAAAAACTACCCAAACACTGGGTTGTCACGTCCGACCCAGGATCTGAGTTACACAAAAACTACCCAAACACTGGGTTGTCACGTCCGACCCAGGATCTGAGTTACACAAAAACTACCCAAACACTGGGTTGTCACGTCCGACCCAGGATCTGAGTTACACAAAAACTACCCAAACACTGGGTTGTTACGTCTGACCCAGGATCTGAGTTACACAAAAACTACCCAAACACTGGGTTGTTACGTCTGACCCAGGATCTGAGTTACACAAAAACTACCCAAACACTGGGTTGTCACGTCCGACCCAGGATCTGAGTAACACAAAAACTACCTAAACACTGGGTTGTCACGTCTGACCCAGGATCTGTGTAACACAAAAACTACCCAAACACTGGGTTGTTACGTCTGACCCAGGATCTGAGTAACACAAAAACTACCCAAACACTGGGTTGTCACGTCTGACCCAGGATCTGAGTAACACAAAAACTACCCAAACACTGGGTTGTCTTGGCGTTGCTGGAAAATGAATCCCTTTTCTTTGCAAGACACATTGACTTTACAGAACAGAACTCTTTCGGAAATTGTCTCCTGAACGTCGTATAAGCATTAGTTTTAAGAATCACTAAACAGAAGAGAGGATCTCGGGAGCGTAGCTGTCACAACCTTTGGATTTTCTTTCACAAAAAAATCTGGCTATTGGCTTTTATAGACAACCTAGGAAGTCGGAGAAGGTCTCATTTTCATGTTTTGTTACAAGCTGTTCACACATTGGAAATAAAAAAAGCAAAATTGTACATAAAATACATTTTATGGGATATAAACAGGTTGCAACCTGAGATTAAAGCCATATAGAAAGAGCGCAAATGAGCCGACCAAGTAAAAATAAAGCACATTTTACCTAAAAAGGGCCCTTCCTATAAACACCAGCACAAAACACGGCAGGTCAGAAACACTTGACATGTTATGTGATTGGTGGATGCCATGCCATCTGACCTTTTCATTGTATATCTGCACGTTTGTATTTGGTCCTTGTTTGTAGCTTTTCTTTCATGATTACTGCGTGCACCACTTTTGTTTGTGATAGTCATGTTTGTAAATGTTGTTTTCTTTTTATGGTTTATTGACATTGCATTTACAGTTATTTATTTATTTTATTTTTTATTGTTGCTACTTTGATGTATGGTGACCTTGAGTGATCTGAAAGGCGCCTTAAATAAAACAAATTATTATTAATATTATTTAAATTAGTTTGTGTACAACTGTAACCTTTTACACTGCAAAAAATGCTCTTCTTACTCAGTCATTTTGTCTTGTTTCCAGTCTAAATATCTTACAATTCTTAAATCAAGATGCATTTACTATATAAACAAAATACATTAGATATTTTTTCTTGTTTTGTTGAAAATAAAATCTAAATGAAGTGAGTTTTTGCTTAAAACAGGCAAAATGATCTGCCAATGGGGTGAGAAAAATAATCTTACTTCTGAATGAAATCTTGTTTCTTGTTTCCGTCTCAAACAGAAATAAGATTATTTTTCTCACCCCATTGGCAGATCATTTTGCCTCACTTCATGTTGATATTTTTCCCCAGAAAACAAGAAAAAATATTTTATGTCATTGTACTAAAGTATAAAAATCTTGATTTAATCATATTTAGACTGAAAACAAGAAAAAAATACAAAATAAGAAGAGCATTTTTTGCAGTGTAGTCCTGTGTGAAGGCCTGTGCGCCGAAATGCGTTGGCAAAAATAAACCATAATATATTTTCACCTCCAGTTTCTGACCATTTTGATCGACTTTTTATGTTTTCGTTACAAGCTGTTCACACATTGGTAATAAAAATTCTGCAAATTTGTACTGAAAATACATTTTATGGGATATAAACAGGTTGCAACCTGCACATTTTCATGAGATTAAGCCATATAGAAAGAGCACAAACGAGCGGTCAAAGTAAAAATAAGCACATTTTACCTAAAAAGGGCCCTTCCTTTAAACACCAAAACAAAACACGGCAGGTCAGAAACCCACACCATACGCTCAAGGAGAGCAGGGACCACCCAACGCTGCACCCACACCCTGCAGCTAAAGCACAGCGCTGGTGGGGAAATACAGCCATCACATCAGAAAACACCGCTTACACCTCCTCATTTATTCTCACTCGTACTCAAAAGTGCTATAAATGTCAAGACCACCATCAAAACACGGATATTTCAATGAAAAAAATGCTTTTCTTACTTAGTATTTTTGTCTTGTTTCTAGTCAAAATTTCTAAAAACTAATACATTGAGAAACATTTACTAGACAAGGACAAGTTATTGTCTTGTTTTGGGAAAACTCAAACTTAAAATAAGCTAGATAATCTTCCAGTGGGGTAAGTAAAATAATGTTGCTTTAAGATTATTTTACTTACCCCACTGGAAGATTATTTATCTTATTTTAAGTTATTTTGTCCCAAAACAAGACAATGACTTTCGCTTGTCTAGTAAATACTTCTTGTTTTATGAATTTTTAGATGTTTGGACTAGAAACAAGACAAAAATACTGAGTAAGAAAAGCATTTTCACTGCAAGTGTTGATGTAAAGGTCAAGGTCAGTTTCTCGTCTCAGACTTGGATGGAGGAAGTGATTGTAAACAGACTTTCCCAGATGTGAACTACACGCGGATGCTCGGAGCGAGCGAATGCCACGCAGTCTGGGCTCGAAAATAAAGCCGAATGCTTTCACTTCCACTGGCTGAGGCGAGCGGTCTCGGAGCCGCTCTAAATCCGGAGGCCTGGCTGGAAGTAACACGGCGTCCCCCACAGAGAGCGAGCGCGGTGGGTGTGGCCCCTGAGGAGATGGTTTTTGAGGGGGCCCCTCCCGAATGCTGCGCTGCATGCCAGCGCCCAAGGGCTCCAGTCTGCCTGACCAAAACCACCGCGAGCTACCCACGCCACGTTACAGGGGCCAGCCTGGTGGACGACGCCCCCTACTGGAGCTGCCAGAAACGGACCCCAGCCACCTGCAATGTGCAGAGCCTTACACTGCAAAAAATGCTCTTCTTATTTAGTATTTTTTTTCTTGTTTCCAGTCTAAATATATATATTTTTTAAATCAATATGCATTTACTAGATAAGTGAAATGACATACGATATTTTTTCTTGTTTTCTGAAATATAAAATCCAAATGAAGAGAGTTTTTGCTTAAAACAAGCAAATGATCTGCCAATGGGGTGAGAAAAATAATCTTGTGTCTGTACACTGCAAAAAATGCTCTTCTTATTTAGTATTTTGTTCTTGTTTCCAGTCCAAATATCTAAACATTCTTATATCAAGATGTATTTACTAGATAAGTACAATTATATACGATATTTTTGCTTGTTTTCTGGAAAATAAAATCCAAATGAAGTGATTTTTGGCTTAAAACAAGCAAAATGATCTGCTAATGGGGTGAGAAAAATAATCGTGTTCCTGTACACTGCAAAAATTGCATTTCTTATTTAATATTTTTGCCTGGTTTCCAGTCTAAATATTAAAAAAATCTTAAATCAATATGCATTTACTAGATAAGTGAAATGACATACAATATTTTTTCTTGTTTTCTAGAATATAAAATCCAAATGAAGTGAGTTTTTGCTTAAAACAAGCAAATGATCTGCCAATGGGGTGATAAAAATAATCTTATTTCTGTTTGAAATCTTGTTTAATAAGATTATTAATCATTAAGATTATTTGTCTTACCCCATTGCTAGATCATTTGCTTGTTTTAAGCCAAAACTCACTTCATTTGGATTTTATTTTTCCAGAAAACAAGATCTCATGTAATTTCACTTATCTAAATGCATCTTGATTTATACGAACCTTTAGATATTTTCACTGAAAACTATGGAGGACCAACCCTGCATTAATTAAAAATAAATAAATGAATAAGTAAATAAGTAAATAAATATACACATATGTACGGAAGCTTATTCCATTCACTTGAGAAAAAAAAATCTACTCTGTTTTTCTGAATTAATGACTTAATTATCTCAGAATTATGAGATAATTTTTCATGAATAAATTTTTTTTGCTCTGTTTTTCTGAATTAATGACTTAATTATCTCAGAATTATGAGATAATTTTTCATGAATAATTTTTTTTGTTCTGTTTTTTCTGAATTAATGACTTAATTATCTCAGAATTATGAGATCATTTTTCATAAATAATTTTTTTTTGCTCTGTTTTTCTGAATTAATGAGATCCCTCAAAATCCAGCCAAGAGCTCTATTTTAGCTGGATTGCATGGAAGTAAACATGTCCCGCCTTTCAAATTTGTGCAGACAGCCGATCTCATAATTCGTATAAATAGTAGTATAAATAAGTGTGCAATCTTGTGGAATGTATACGCTAAAATGAATTTTGGTGTGCATATGGTACACAGTTTTTCACGTGCTTATAAGCACTTTATGGCATATTATACGTTCGAACCCCCCATCCCACCGTACCCAACCTACTCAAGAGCATGTCATATGCATGCACGCGAAAGACTGTGTAGCACGTGCATTATCTCAGTAAACATTCCACACAATATACATTCCAGACGATATACATTAGACACGATTTCACACTCGTACTATTGATACGCATTACTATGTGATCGTGTTAAGATGATGCATCTGAAATGCATTCAGGCTGGCTACGTGGTGACACAAGAGACAATCAGGCAATTGTTGAAAATACTGGATCCCCATGGAGTGCAATAGCAATGTCAAGCAGATCAGAATGTTCATTTCTGCTGTCATGAGCTGTCTGCACAAAGTTGATGCACTAAAAACAATACAATTTTTATTACTTAAAGACAATGTCTCAAACCCAAAGTAAAATAAATCCGGATTAAATTTGAAAGGCGGGACATGTTTACTTCCATGCAATCCAGCTAAAATAGAGCTCTTGGCTGGATTTTGAGGGATCTCATTAATTCAGAAAAACAGAGCAAAAAAATTTTTATTTATGAAAAATTATCTCATAATTCTGAGATAATTAAGTCATTAATTCAGAAAAACAGAGTAGATTTTTTTTTCTCAAGTGAATGCAATAAGCTTCCGTACATATGTAAATTAATAATGATATAAATAGATAAATAAATGTGATATTAGGAAAATGTTTGTTTTATAGAAAAATAATGTTTTATCAAGTCGTTTATTCTGTTATTTATTTTCCTAATAACACATTTATTTATCTATTTATCTGATTATTAATTTACATATGTGTATATTTATTTACTCTATCATTCATGTATTTATTTTTAATTTATGCAGGGTTGGTCCTCCATAGGAAACAAGACAAAAACACTAAGTCACAAATGTCTTTTTTTGCAGTGTATCGAGAGGCTGAATGTTCTGTATGATGTTTTTTATACATTAGCATTTACCCGAAAATGTTCACTACCTCAAAGACAAGGTGATGTATTTATACCTATCTATATCTATTTTATATCTACAGCGCTTCATACAGTAGAGATTGTTTTCAAAGAAGCCTCACAGTAATAAACAGGAAAATAACTATGAAAATTGTATATATAGCGTGCAACCATTAATTGAGTCATGCAGACACGGTGTGGTAAATAAGGCAAAGTCAAGCTCATGAATATTAATGAATAAAGTAACATTTGAACCATTAGAAATTATGTTACACAGTTTACAGGTATGAATGCGAGAGTTTATGTGTAAGTTATACTCATAATACTTCATAATAACTTGACAATAACAAACATTTATATAATATTAAAAAGATAAGGTTATTAGTTAAAATAAATGCAAATGTTTAAACATTAGTAATGTTTGGTTAATAGATTCTGCATATTTTGAACTTCATAAACTACTGTAATTTCTGTTAATGGCTAATAAGAATGGCTAAACGTTTGTTCTTCAGACATTTCCCTTTATATGCACCAAATCAGCTGTGTACAACGTGAACCACATTTGGTTTTCAATCACTGAAAATGGGTCAAATTCAACAAACTGAACATGGAGCTGCTTTGAGATCTCCATATCTATGGGACTGAACTATATACAGGCCCTTAAAAAATTAAGACTTCAAAAGAAAAGTATACTAAGAATGAGAATCTAGAAGGATATTAAGATACCTCCAATACTTTTTGAGTTACAGGCACACAAACTTTAGAAAAAGGAATAATTATGTCATTCAGGTTTGCAATTGAGTTGATAGAAAAACACAAGATATATTTCTAGTTTTAACATTCCTTTTTTTTGTTAGATATTTCTTTTTGAAAGATAAAAGTATCAAGTAAAGCATGGGCATCGGAAGCAAATAAAAAGTGGGTGGGTCCCAGTAGAGGCTGGTGAAAAGTATTATAGGTGGGGCAATTTTTTGGGGGGTCTGGGGGTTCTTCCACAGAAAAAAAAACATTTGTAGATGTGATTTCTGGCATTATGGTGCGTTTGAGGGCATATCCCTTGCCTATACCAATAAAATACCTCAAACCAGTCAATATCAATAGTCTAATAAAAAGACTATATCAATTTAACTGCCATAGAAATCAACAGTTTCACAGATAATTAACAATTTGCATGTTTATTATGCTCCGTGTCCAGATAGAAAAAGTGCCGTTTACTAAACAATTGATTGGGCCAGACAAAATGACAGAAATCACTGAATTATTTACTGTGGCTGTAGACTAGCTGTAGAATAGGGGTAAGGCGCAGGTTATCAAGTTTTGAGGTTTTAACGCAAATCGATCAGAGGTTCGAATCCGCCTTTTGCCGAACTCGCTCTTCTCCCTTTTCCCATCACATATCAGATCGGAAAGGCATTTATTTTCAATAAAAATTTAGAAAATATTAGAGAAGTGGAAATAAAGCGTTTAACATGTTTTTAGTAAATGTTTCTTGGTTAAGGGTAGGTACACAGACATGTGCTGAATTAGAGACGATAAAAGTGAGTGGGTCCAATATCATTGGTATTAAAAAGTGGGGGGGGCCTTGTCCCACACACACAATGGTTCCGACGCCCATGATGCAAAGTGACCCACATTTGGTTTTCGACCACTGAAAATGAGTACAATTTACTCACAGAGCTGCATTAGGATCTCCATATCTCTAGGATTGAACCATCGAAGGCCTTTAAAATGAAGAAACCAAAAGGAAAGTTTGTTAAGAACCAGAATATAAAAGGAGATTAAAATATATTTAATATGTATTGAGTTACTGGCATGCAAGCTTGAGGCAAAAAACACAAGAAAGTGCTTGTTTCCCATTTTTGAACGGTCACCGTTGGCTTATAATGCAAGAAAGATTGATTAAGTCAACAGATTTCACTAATAGACCTGCCAATCTCTGAGTGAAAATAAAATTATGATGCTGCCATCTTTCTAGTCGTTTTACACCATTGAAAATTGACTCCAAATCGTGAAAACAAATACTCTACAAAATAGTGGATTGCTCAGTAAATACACATCTATGACATTTGATATTTTAGCTTTCATTCCTATTTATAAGAGCTGTCAGATATTGAAGAAAAATGCGATATGCAATACCTTGTTAAATAATTCGATATGAGATATTGCTATTAGTGTGTAAAATCTATTTAAATAATATTTAAAAAAAATATTTAAAAACTGAGAATGGTACCACTTATGTGTTTCACGTTCTTTCTGGGAAAAGAAAGCATTGCTAAAATTCTGAGTGATCAGCAGTGTTTTAGCAAAAATGTATGTCACAGATCTGACAATATCATTTTAACATTAATTTAAAACAAAAACAAAAAATGTAATGCAAATATTTAAATACCAAAAACTCTTTGCTTGACCTACAACTGAACATCAAGAACAAACAAAGTCACCTAAACCAGGGATGGTTGATTACTTTTGTTATATTCATTTATCTTTGTTTTTAAAAATAAGAACTAAAAACAGTAGTCTTCACGTGAATTAAATATACACTGATACATAATAAAGCTACAAAGGTTATTCAGCCAAGAGCACTGAGTGATTTTCTCTTGTTGTTTGACAGCTTTCCTGTATTAGCCGCCTGTCACTTTAAGAGCTAATGCACGGATCCTATTGACACGCATCCGGTTTCTTTCCCCAACTGATATCGTTCATTTAAAGCATAATCAACTGTGTTTACATAAATACTTCTTCAAAACAGCCCTTTTGACATAACTCTGTGTGTATTTGACAGTTCGATTGTGTAACAAGACACGAAACAGAACTGAAGGGATCAAGGTACGTTCACACCAAATGCGAATAGAGCGTTTGGAGCGAATGATTTCCATGTTAAGTCAATGGAAAGGTCTTGCGCCATACGCACGAGTGGTGCTTTTTGTGCATTCACGCGTTTGAAGCGAATTCGCGTCTACGCCCGAGTTTAAAAATTTGAACTTTGGCGTCAATTCACGTTGCGTTAACCAATGAGGAGCCTGCTTGCTGCTGTCACGTGGTAAAGTAACGTGATGAGAAACCCGAAACCCTGCATATAATTAATATAATGCATATAATGTGGTTTACCTATAAAGACAGAGCCTATTTAAAAAGAACACTTGCATTTTTGGAGTTGTGAGCTCCAGGCGATCTCCGGGCGCTCAGCGCTCATTGACCCCAACGAAAGTAGCCTTTCCTCAGCCAGTCCTTCTGGCGTTTGCCGCTGGCTCGGAAGTCTCTGTAGAGGTTAAACATGACATATACTTCATCTTGTGTACATCTAATGGTCGATCTTTGGTCCAATTAATCTATTGTTGCCTACCAAATCATTTTGACTGAGGGCAAAGTGAAGTTTCATAACTTTATATGTTATTTAAATGTGTCATTGAACAATTGAACCTAGATAATCCAGGTAGTGCGTTGGCTGAACCACATGTGTGGCTGTTAATGCTTTATATATTTCACCTGGACCGCCTTACGCGTGTCTATTTCCCTTCAAATGCTCGATTTCTACGCGCGTCCAATTCGCTGCGGACACGCGAATGGATTCAAAATGTTTACACGTCAAACTAGACGCGGTAGACGCGATTTTTGACGCTCAATTCGCGTTTGGTGTGAATGCAGCGTCACATGCTTTCAGAGAAGCGGTTTGTGCGCACGTTTCGGTGTGTGTCAGACCGCGCAAGACTGCAAGGAGTTGTTTTCGTACATTATTACGTTTAATAACTCTTTTTAATGTCAAGCAAGTCCCATAAGTAACAGTCGTGTGGCCAGTCTATTCTCTGCTATATGCGTCGACCTAAAACGTACACTTTTTGCAATGCTGAAGTAGCCTATTAAAATCATTCAGATTTTTGCCGTTGTGCCGTTTTGATATGTACATTTGCAATATTTTGATAATTTCAATTTATTGCACAGCCCTACTATTTCTGTTTGTCTTTCTACAGAAAAAACAGACAAGCTTAAATTCTGCACAAAAGTGTCTTTATACTGTGCTGATTCACTTCAGTTCAACAACTAAACTTAATTAATTAAGAAACAAATTCAATTCAGCTATAGCCTACACAGAAGATAATAGTGTTGTTATTCAGTTCAGTTCCACACGTTAGTTACACTCAGTATTATCTTGCTTTGTTTTTGTTTGCCTTTGCTAACATTGCTAGCGATCCCACGCTAACCACTCAACCCAAACTCTTTGCTACAGGGTTTCCATCAGAGCCCCTTTCACACTGCACGTCGGACCCGCAATATTCCCGGAACATGTAATAAAAACACGCAATATTCTGTGTGAAAGCAACCACGTCCCGCAAATGATTACCGAAATGAACCCGGGTCGGGGACCTAGTTAGCCTGACAAGCCAGACCCACATCAAGATGTTTGGTCTGGAAACTCACCATTGACGGCTCAATCCGAGGGGCGGATAAACGGTTGTCTTTCAAATTCCCTCTGCACGCGATAGCGCTAACAAACAAGAGCAACGAAGGTGAAACAGAGCTCGTTGACAGATTAAACATTCGCCGTATCCGGTCGGCTAAACTCTGAACACATCTTCCCTTTTTAAGAATGACTTCAGTGCCGTTCTTTGTTCTTTTCTCAGAGAAAAGCTTAACTCAAGTCTTCCAGAGTCGCGGTCAAAGCCGATTCGAAAGACCGCCGTTCGCCAGTTTCTGTGTTTACTAGAAGCACGCAAACGAAACTTGGCCGTTGTCATTATGGCCCCGCCCACTGACTCTATACACGAAGATGTGATTGGCCCGGCAAGAGTTAGGTGATTACAGCTCAGAAGGGTATTGAGAGTTGCTAGACGACACTCGCGGGCAGATTAAATTTGCTGCCGCT
>NC_090183.1:1945000-2037500 GCF_024679245.1 Pseudorasbora parva
CTGTACAACGGTGGCGATGAGACTCACACATGTACACACGCACACATACAGCGCATAATGCCTCGTCATAAATCCTCACTAATGAAGCTACGCAGTCAGGTGACTTTACTGAATGGAGGTTATGCACAAACGGACTGTTCACACGATCCCAGAGCTTTCGTATCCGATCTATTTTTTCAAGAAATATCTGCGTCCACAGGAGAACTATGAAAACAACTCAAAACGATGTAGTATGTATGCCAGGCCAGTGTGTGGCACTGTAATTCTCCAACAGATATACACTAAAAACGGAGAAGAAGAGTTATAGATAGAAGGGGTAAAGCAATGTCTGGAAGTGAGGCACAATTTCACAATAAAATAACAATAAATATATGTTCTACTTAACAGATGTGTTTTATTAACACCTACACCTACCCCGACCCTAAACACACCCTTACAGTAATGCAGATACGGTAATTAAAGGGCGCGGTATTGATGTGCGCATGCCCAGTGCCCGTAGTTGTATCCCTTAACTCTTCACCGTGCTGGACGTAGTGTGATGACATCACCATTTCGCTAAATATACAGATTCGCTGTACACACGAAAACGCAAGATCAGCGTTTTCAGATTTATCCACTTTGGGACCCGGTTTTAAAAAATATCGGATTCATGCTTCCAAAACGCCGGATCCGTGTGGACGGGGCCTGAGTGGCAGACGAGCTGCGGCATGACTGTAGCCTAGAAATCTAGACGCACCCTAGCGCCAGCAAATCTAATCTGCCGTGTATAGAGTCGGTGGGCGGGGCCATAATGACGATGGCCGAGTTGCGTTTGCGTGCTTCTAGTAAACACAGAAACTGGCGAACAGCGGTCTTTCGAATCAGCTTTGACCGCGACTCTGGAAGACTTGGAGTTAAGCTTTTCTCTGAGAAAAGAACAAAGAACGGCACTGAAGTCATTCTTAAAAAGGGAAGATGTGTTCTGAGTTTTGCCGACCGGATACGGCGAAAGTTTAATCTGTCAACCATAGACTGTAAAAAAATATGGAAATAGTGTTCGTGACGTCACCCATAGGATTCTGATAAGCCGTTCTGAAGCTTAAAGTAGAGACGAGCTGGGTGTCGCCATCTTGAGAGCGTACTGGTACTGCAATCACTATCCCCTCTCTCCCTCCCCCTGATTCAAGGTTGCCAGATTGGCTGCAGGATCAGCAGGAATGTTTGGAGATCTGCAGCTGTGGTAACTAGAGCAGATCTGGCAACCTGGATGCCCAAACACTACTGAGTTTGTGATTGGGGAAACAGACACACACACACGCACGCACGCACGCACATGTCGTGTTTCCATGTTTTATGGGGACTTTCCATAGGCGTAATGGATTTCATTCTGTACAAACTGTACATCCTTTCCCCCTACACTGCCCCTGCCCCTAAACCTACCCATCACAGGAAACATTCTGCATTGTTACTTTCTAAAAAAAACCTCATCCTGTGTGATTTACAGTATAAGCCTTTTGAAAAGTGGGGCCATGGGTAATGTCCTCATATTTCACCCTCTCCTGTAACACCTGTGTCATACCCATGGCATTATACACATTTGTGTCCTCATATGTCACAAAAACATGCCCACATACACACACACACACTCTGATGGCTGAACAGATGCACCAGTGCATTTGATATTTAAACACAGAGGAGCTGGACGTGAATATAACAACTGCATCAGGATGAGACTAACTAACAGAACACACTCGCGTCACGCCTGGGGTGTGATGGAGCCTATAGAGTTCTGTTTAGAACCCTATTAAACTTCAGTATTTAATAAATAAATACATTATAAATTACTCAAAATATTTTGTTAAGAAAACACCTGTCAACATAATTAAATGTAAATAATATGATAATCAAGAAATGGTCCATAAAAAGTGAGAACAGACCATGTGAGAGACCCTGATGTCCTGAATTTCATCATCATGCTTAAAAACGATTCCGCCCACTCCCGGAGTCCCTCTTCCTTACATATACAGTATCGCTCCTACTTTTCATCCCACATCTTTTCCCTCCATTCTCCACTTCAGCTCTCCTCCGTCTCATGTGGCGCTGATTGAACCCCATCAAAGGCTGCGGTGAGAGGAGACGGCCTGCTGGAGCTCCAGCCTCTCACAGCCTAATGAGACACACACACACACACACACACACACACACACACACACACACACACACACACACACACACACACACACACACACACACACACACACAATACGCACACATACACACACACACAAAACGCACACACACACACCACATGTGCACAGACACGCCCACACAAAACGCACACACACACAACACGCACACACACCACATGCACATACAACACGCACACAAAACGCACATACACACAGGCAAACACAACACACACACACAAACACACCACATGCGCGTGCACACACACACACGCACACACACAAAACGCACATACACACAAGCAAACACGACACACACACACAAACACACCACATGCGCGAACACACACACACACACACACACAAAACGCACCTACACACACCACATGGACACACACACACACCACATGCACACACACACACACAAAACGCACATACACACAGGCAAACACGACACACAAACACACCACATGCGCAAACACACACACACACACACACACAAAACGCACCTACACACACAGGCAAACACAACAAACACACACCACATGCACACTAACACCCACATGCACACACACACACACAACTCACACACCATGCACACACAACATGCATATGCACACACACATGCACACAACGTGCACGTGCACACATACACACCGCATGTACACTAACACACCCATGCACACAACATGCATGTGCACACACAACACCACATAAGCCTAAAACACACACATGTACACAACATGGCATGCATGCACACGCGTGCGCGCACACGCACACACACACGCAATTCCAAACAAGTCAGCGTAAGAATAGTATACTCATGCACACTTTTCCTGCAATGCACTGCAATTCTTGTTTTAGTAAAAATACACACATAAAGATCCTTAAAACAAGATGTATTTTCTTTAGAATCAACAATGTACAATACATTAAAACTTGGAGAATATTTTTAAGACTATTTTCCTCCCATAGGGTTAGACAAATAAATGCAATGTCAAGATATTCTCTCAAAACAAATCTTTATATTTCAAACAATTGTGCTTCTCCAGTGATGTCTTCTCTTCATTTATCCTCTCATCGGCGGTTTCTTTCTTTCTTCTTGCCATGTCTCGTCACACTCCCGCAAAACCACAGCTCTCCTCAGAGTCTTTTCCAAACCAGCCTGGCGTCGGTCTCCCCCTCACCAACACCCTTCTCTCTCTATCTGTGTCTGTGTGTGTGTGTGTGTGTGTGTGTGTGTGTGTGTGTGTGTGTGTGTGTGTGTGTGTGTGTGTGTGTGTGATATCAAAATACAGACCAACACTGGCCCCAAAAAGTATCTGTACACGACAGAAGTTTGTTGGGTTTGAAATGATAAATCACAAAGACACAGATCTAATCAATCACATTCACATTTTTAATTTGTGACTTCAGTGTCCATATTGCAGCTCCTGTATGTGCTGTTGTGCAAATTATGTAAAGGAGCTGCACAATAAACATAAACTTAAATAAAGTACACACAGATACATCCTTAAAACATGTAAACAAATAAACACGATGGAACGTTAAAGTTCTTGCATTGCAATTGCACAGACATCAACACATGTGACTACAAGGTTCAAATGATTCAACAACATCTTTAAATCCAAATACATCTCTTCTCATATTACTAATTACTTTAAGATAATGCTATATATGCTAGTATAGTACCACCAAGTGGTCACATTTGAACATTGCAAGTACGGTATATAGATTGTAATATTTCAGTGACATGGACAAAAATCTCACAATTTATTTTATTTGCTTTTATATATACCAAATGTGATTTTTTTTTAACAAATGCGCTTTAATTTACAGTTCTCTTGAAATCCTGGCATTAAAACGAATACTTAAACACTATCAAATTCTAACATAAAACGGACTAAAAATTGATATAAAAGTTAATACATACTAAAGTGCCATGTAAAGGTTGGTTGTTTTATGATATTGATGTATAAAACATCCGACGGGTACAGTGTTCCCTTATTTATGGTAATGCATAAATGTACAGTAGATACGGGAATATCCGTAACTTTTTTTTGCTCTATAGCGGTTAATAACCAGATGCATGCGACTAGCGGAGGAACATTGTAGCCGGAACTACTTTTCTCTGTTTGAGTCTATGGCGAGTCACGAAGGGACTGTGCTCATCCGCAGCGGTTTCTACCTGTCTGGCCTGAAATAGTCCCAATATAAACACTTATTATAAGTGTACCGTAATGACTCAGGGTACGATAAAAACACGGTTTGGAATGTGGATTCATGTTGTACAATCTCATTATATATTTTTTGTAAATCTTGAACACAAAAAAGTTACGGACAGCAGCTTTAAAGACAGCTAGAAAAAATTAAAGAGCTCGAAGTGCATCTAGCAGTTCCCAGACTTTTGGATTTTTGAACCTGGATGTTCCAGGCAGGATTCACAACACATCCTTTCTCCTGATAATGATCCAGAAGTTTTTTCCACAAGACACTGCAGCGCAGCAAGTTCTCGTTACCTGTAAAATACCAGAATTAAGGCACTGTAATCCAGACATTAAGACATAATGAAGGTGTGGTTTAATGAAGGAGGTTTATTGTGTCATTAGAAAGGCTTTTTAAAGGCACAATATGTAATTTTCCGTCTCTTATTTCAAACGAAGGCGTGTCTTGACTCTTGAGTGGGTGGAGCTTTTATTCTGCCGCGAGTGTTTCTGCTTCTTCCGCTGTGTGTGTGGTAAGGCAGCGCTCTTTTATCAAATCACACACGTGAGTGTGTTAAAGTGATATTATAATGCTACTCTGTGCGTCGGCTTGGCGCTACTATGAGACACTTGTTCACACTGCAGTGAGCGAGATCATATTAGCCATGGTAAAACACGGTACTCTGTGCGGTAAATCAACAACACCAGATTTAAACAATAAGACTAACTGTGTTGAGCTGGAGAACAATCATTAGTTTCTGTCCATCAATGATCCAAACAGTGTCTAATAAAACACATCAGATATTAAAGCCCCTATGATGTCACTGATAGGTGATGCACACACTGTGTCCTGGCTAAAAAAATAGCTTATTTCTCTGGATTTAAACATTCTTGGAAACATCTGGGATAACGTCAACAAAATATATAACACTGTTCTAGTGGTTTTTGGATATTTTATTAAAAAAATCGTACATATTGCACCTTGAACCTTGAAACTATTAAAACAAACTACACTATTAAGATAAATATGAATTATAGTTAGGAGTGAATAATACTCATTATGCTTAAGAGTAGCGTCAGGAATTGGACACTTAAGGTCCGGAATCAGAGACTTGTTATAAAACAAAAATTTTGATTCCGCTTATCGATTCCTGTGTGCCAATTTTATTGTGGTTTTAAACCATTCAAGTGCAAGAAGATGCGAAATAGAATATCGCACTCAGATATAGTGCACGGATACTGAATTGAGCATCCTCTTAAATGGACAAATACACACAAAATTATGTCAAAATATCCCTGTTGGTTATGTCTTAAGCCGGGTGCACACTGTGCGATTTTGCCCACGATTTGGCCGTCTGAGACACATTTAGCAAATCCTAAAAGATTCCTCTGATCCTAGGCTAAAATCTGACGTCTTTGGTCGTTAGTTTGACATGTTCACCGGCAGCCGATTAATGAGCGCTGCAATCAAATATTACCTCAGACGAAATTCTGGCAGTGTCAGAAGATTTGGCACACAATCCTGCAGTGTGACTTCTCCTACGACGACAGTCAAATATCTCCATTTTTCAAAACAAAGTATGACCAAAATGAGAGCTAGAGATTTCTTTGTAGCCAGCATTTCATTCCCGGGTGTAATGCAGCTCACCGTCACCTAACGCGTCATTCACTGATGATATAAAACTCTGGACGAGTTTTCTTGTGCGCGTCCATTTTTAGCGCGCCTTCACTATCGTACAGTCTGACATTAATGCCAACTGAGATCTTATAATGTGACATGGCGATCACGTTCGTACTGTCTGACAAGGGACATTCGCAAAGGATTTTAAAAAAAATCGCACAGTGTGCAGGACCCATTAAGTGAATGTAAACAGTTGAGAAAGAAAACGCATGTGTATCAGTATATTTGATCCGTGCATTCGCTCTTAAAGTGACAGCAGCCTAATATTCCTGTTGTCATGAGTCTGTGTCATTAATGCTAATCAAACAACAAAAGACAACGAAAAATCACTCACTGCTCTTGACTTAATAATTTATGTAATTTAAGGATTAATCTGTATTTTATATATGAAAAGAAAACTATGCAGTGTGAACATTTGATTTTAATTTCTGAACTTTGTTCAGTTGTATTTATTTGTGCTATTGCTAATTTGTTCTAAATTGTATTACTGACTGTATACTTGTCTTTAATAATGTTTGAAATGTATATTAGTTAGTCAAGTTTATTAGTTAGTAGTTTAGCTGTTTATTCATAGCTACAACTGAATGTTTTGCGAAAAGCCAGATTAAAGGTGCACTATGTAGTATTTTTGCAGTAAAATATCCAAAAAAACACTAGGCCAGTGTAATATTTTTTGTTTAGTTGAGTACTTACAATATCCTACGTGTTTCCAACTATTTGTAAATTGTGAGAAAATTGCTATTTTAACCAAGGAGCCGGGACGTGTCAGCAGTGCGTTTGAGCGAGTCGCCTGTCAATCGCGTCATTTCTGCATTTCTCTCGGTTTTATTCTGCAGAAGCGCTTTACTCTTAGCAGTGTGAACATGTCACAGCAGCGCCGAATGAACGCACAGAGTAACGTCATTACATCATTTTAAACACACTTAAATGTATCTAATATGATAAACTGCATTACCTCATAATCATGACCGGAAAAGCGGAAGTGCGGCGCCTGGCGAATGTGTCCCGTCATAATAAAAGCCCCGGTGCTCGCGAGCTGTGTGTGTGTAACAATCACTCCAGCAGCCGTGCTCAGCTCCACAACACTTGGCCCTGCTCTGCTTCACACTACAGTAACGTTAATAACCGCATCCATGAAATTGATTTCTGCCGAGTCCAATTTTCCCCCGGCTGTGAGGTGAAGACCACATGTCCCAAGATACTGCACTCAAACTTGGCGTCATCAAACTACGCCTTTGTTTTGAATAAGTGCCCTCTAGTGGACAGAAAGTTGCCTAGTGCACCTTTAACTGTTTGATATCTTTGACTTATTTCCCCCATATTGGAATCGAATCTGGGAATCGATAAGAATCGGAATTGCTAAAATCCAACTTACACCCTACTTAAGAGACAAAATAACTGTGATGTGTGCATTATTTGCGTAATTCAAATAACAGGTGTAACAGATAAAATTGTATTAGATTCACACATTATGAATTAGTTTATTTATCAGTAAACTAACCAATGATGCACAGTCCTTCTTGCGCCCTGGTAATGCCCACGTTCACCTGGTGTGGGTCCATGATGAATCCAAGCCGCTTCATGATCCAGGATTTCGGTGGTTGTCTCTCTATATCAGACTTTGGACAAGAGCGCACAGTTGACATGATGACGTATTTCCACTCACTTCCTGTAACCAAACAAACAAAAGAGAAAAGATCAGATATAATCGTATATGCCTTAGTTAAAAAAACATGCCTATTTAAGCAATATCAAGTGTCAAAACATATCTAAACACAGCTTAGAAAGTATGAATGCCTTACTCAATATTTACTACAGTAAGTTTAAATAAGCTTTACCTTATTGTTTGACTTGTGCCCTAAACATTCTTTATGTTATACATACATATATACATATGTTTTTTAATGTTCTATCATGGGTCCAGGTCCATTGATGGAAAATGGCATTTGTTAAAAATGTTATTACCTTGACTCCTCATGATGGTGTTGACTGTGATGTCACGTATACCCTGATGGTACAGGGAGTCACTAATATTCGCAACTTGAGCGTTATATGGTGTGAGAATGGCGATGTCCTTCGCCTGTATCCCAGCCTTGATTAAAAGAATGGCGATTCTCACCTGTTGGAGTTCAGTTTTTAACGAATTAATAAATAGGCTAAATACATATTAAAGGTGCATTGTGTAATATTTATGAGGCTCTATTGACAGAAATGCAATATAATATATACATAACAATGTTTTCAGTGGTGTATAAGACCTTATGAACTGTTATGGTTTTATTACCTTAGAATGAGCCAACTCTATCTACACACACCACGGGTCCCCTTACAGTCGCCATTTTGCGCCGCCATGTTTCTAAGGTAGCCCTAAAGGGACAAACTGCTCTACAGAGCGCTAGCTACTCTCTGCTCTCTCAAACGACGACACGTTTGTCCCATAGACCGTAAAAAAATAAAAAATAAAAATTGTCCTATGACGGAAACCGTAGCTTCTCTATGTGCTTCATAAGGGAGGGGTGAGTGGTTGGTGATTGCAATTTACAACCTCACCGCTAGATTGCCTTTAAAATGTACACAGTGCACCTTTAAATAAAATAGTTGAATTTAAAACAGTAACATTTTTAGGAGGGACATAGTCATTTAAATCTTTTATTTTATTTTATTAAAACTATTTTATTTATCTTATCACTGTGTATTTCAATTTGTCTATTTGATAGCCTATTGTACAGATGAAGCATGTTACTTTTCACAGCGCTGATATATCAACAGATAATAATAACGGTTTATAATTTTTTTTACAGAGATGTCTTTAGAATTAATATTACTTTTTAAAAAAAGGTTTAAAGCTTTCTATATGAATACATCCAATGACGTCCATTTAGGACAACTGTCCTGACCATGGTCCTGACATTTGAATGTTATGAAGCGCGCGCTTTGAGGGGTAGTCGTTATGTTTCCTAGGAAACACTTGCCGCCTGCGCAACGGCAATGACTGAGGAGAATCTGAAAGAGTGTAAATCTAATGCTCTCTCTACATAATTTGGGGTAAGTACGCTTATTAATATCAGTGTTTCGTGAAAATAACTTAAGTTTTACAGTATTTGTTTAGTCATTTGAAAACAGTTGTCATGTTTTATAAGTTTTAGTCATAGTGACTGTTTTGAATCGCAAGATGGCGCCAATTAACTATAGCTCGTGTTGTTATAAAGAAACCGTGGAATTAAATGAGAGACAAAAGTAGTATTAACTCTTACTGTTTATGTATTAACTATGTAAAATATTCAAATTAGTGATCTACAGGACACAAACCTTTGTTTAAAAATAAATAAATAATATATTGTATATTTATATGTAGGAGTTCAGAAGTTTTAGGTTTATGATCTTATAATTATAATAGTTCCTTCTCTTACTTTATAAACAAACACACATATTGTACCTGCAGACAGTAACCTACAAAAATGAAAGATCCCCCAACAGGTTAACTTAATAGGCCGCTATAGCCCAAAATATACTTTCATCTGCACTTAACTTACCGCTTCTTGTGCTTCTTCCACATTTGCCTTTGAATTTTCATTCCCCCGTTCAGTCCTGACCATCAGACTTTTCTCCTTTCCTTCAACATGACCAAAGATTATGCATGTTGATTTATTCCTTGAGTTAAGGAAGAGACTCGGTTTCGGTTTTGTTCCAGTTTTTAACTTTCCTGAATAGAACTCCTCAGATGGAAATGCACAAATGTCTTCTTGCTGTAAGAGACAATATGTGTAAAATACATTATCATTTGAAGTAAATGAAACTATAATAATAGAACTGCTGATGTGTAATGGATTGGATTATTGTCACTTAGATTAAAAAAAAAAATACCATTGCTGAATACAAACTATAAATAAAAAACAACCCTTTCTTAGGCATCAAAAGCAAACAAACAACAACTGACATACATTTGTAGATATAAATACAGGGTTAAAACTATATTATGATAATTTATTACCATTCTGTACTGAGTGTCAAGCATGAGTGCTCTCTCCATGTAACGTTCGAAAAGAGATTTGCTCATTCCCAATCGCTCTACCACATCACAGTGGACTACAGGTTGCAGCTGCTTATGATCGCCCAGAAGAACAACCTACAGCATGAAATTAGTAGAATTAGAACCCAGAAGTGGATTCAAACATAATGACAATAGAATACTATCCATTTTATTATATTTATCATATTTATCTGAATGTTAAAGGGTTCACCCAAAAATGTTTCTGTCATTAATTCCTCACCCTCATGTCGTTCCAAACCTGTAAGACCTTCGTTCATCTTTGGAACACAAATTAGGATATTTTTGATTAAATATATGTACATGACCTCAATAATTTTTTGTGAAGCAATATATCGCCCATTATGTTAACATGATAATGAATGTCACCGACATTTTACTGGATTGTGCGTCCTCTTGTGTGTTTTCCGTGACGGAGGCAAAAGTGTTTCTTGGGCAGTTTCTTCAACACACAGTCGTTATCGACAAGTGAAAAAAAGGCGCCATTTGAGGCATTATAGTGTTATAACTACTGACAGTCTAGAAGAATAAGCCCCAATGGATTTGATTTCAAAGCTGCAATCCCCTGTTCAGGTGCACATATAAATGTCAACGCAGAATGATGAGTGTTAAAAGACGTTTCACAAAGGAAAATGTTTAATTACTATTATTATTATTTTTAATTTTATGTAGGATATTTTATTTTTTACCCTTAATTTCCATGATCTAAAGAATTAAAAGGTTGTCATTTGAAAGTGTGTAGGTCTACTTGCATTATTATGCTCTTATATTAGGATTATATATTCAGTGGCATAAAATAGTCTTAAAATGACTAATATCGTTTCTCGCTATTTTTTTCTGGGACGATATATCGCAAAACAAAAAGTAGTTATCGTGACAGGCCTACAAAGACAGCTATTCAAATACCACTTTCAATGCCAAGAAAGGAAGTAAAGACATCTTTAAAATAGTCATTTGACTACAGTAGTTCAATCTTAATTTTATAAAGCGTTACTTTTTGTGCACAAAAAACAAACAAAATAACGACTTTATTTAACATTTTCTTTTCTTCTGTGTCAGTCTCCTACACAGTTTACATTGTTACCGCAAGTGGATCGCTTCCTAGTTCTACGCCAGAATGCTGGCTCACCATTGGCCGATGCTGTTCACATGTGCACCACAATGCATGCCGACGCAAGAGCTAGCCAATGGTGAGCCGGCGTTCTGATGTAGAACTAGGAAGCTCTGCACTGTGAATGTAAAATGCGTAGGAGGAAAAAGTATTCTTGTTGCTTCATAACTAGGGCCGGGACTCGATTAAAAAAATTAATCTAATTAATAAGAGGCTTTGTAATTAATTAATCAAAATTAATCGCATTTTAATTGCATATAAATATTTGACCTGAGAACAGTGAGAAGTAATGTTTCACATTGATTTTATACCCTTAAATAATGACTGAATACATAAGCTTAATCAACAAAATATTGTTTATTTATTTCAGTCCAGCAGACCAGTGTAGCAAAAGCATATTTGTGATATTTGAGGCTCGATGTGCGGCGGTGATACGCAAATTCCTTGTTGTATAGCTTGCACACAACCATGCTCTTGTCGACGCTTCCATCCTTTTGTTTTTTAAAACAAAATTTCCCATCCACGGGGCCAAGCAAAGCGGTCTCATCAGCTTCTTCGTTCATGTTCACTATGGTGTGTTGTTGTCGTGAGTAGTGAGCGCTAGTTGGTGTTCCAGTATAATCGGTCTGTCGAAACTCATTCATTGAAAAACATTAAGCGGTGCAAAATTAAGTGTGGTTAAAATTATGTTATTTATTTTTTGCTTAATTAATCTTAATTAACGCGTTAAAGCAGCACTAGGTAACTTTTCAACCTTCATAATATATTTTTTAAGACTCTTGTGATGATAAATCGACTTACAATAGGTTGAATGACACGTCTGCCATAGCCTGACGAGGTCTGTATCGTTTTTAATCGTACTTTTAAACTTCGGGGTTCGGGTAGTAACCCGAGAACAAAAAGAACTACAAAATTCGACTGCTTTACGGCATATACGTCACTTCCACCAACACACACACTTCCCTACATTCGGACGTGCGAGCCCAACTTTGTTCGTCGGATAATATAGTCATGTCCGAAGCAGCACAAACAAATAAGAAAGAAAAGGTTTTGTTGGAGGAAAGCAATAAGAGGAAACGAGAGAGTGATTAAAGGCAGGACGAGGATCAACATGTGACCAGCGTTTGCTCGTCGGCGTGAGCTGAAGGAGGCGTGCCCGACCGATGCTGTCCTGCTTGTTACGGTGAGCTACCACTCAAACACTGAACTGAAGGATCATATAGATTCTGGAAAACAGTAACCAATAGACTACTATAATGACGCTGGCTTGTAAACGTGAGCATCGTGATTATTTGGCGTTTGAAAAAAATAAAACCCATGAAATGATATTCATATGACATGCTGAAACATAAGCCACTGACTGTACCTGGGATGAAGACATTTCACACGCGCCGCCAGAAGAACTCTGAACTCCTCCTGCAGTGTTCAGGGGAACTGTTAGTGCTGCACCGACCCGCGGGACGCTTTTATGAAGTTATTTGGCCCGCACGCACCACTGTATATATTTTTACAACCCGCCGCGCACCCGCGACCATTAAATAGACATACGGGGTCCGCGGGTTATGAGACGACCCGCGCATCACTAGTTCAGGGCTATCAGGGTTGTCATGTCAACAAATGCACGCGCGAACATCACTTAAGCGATGGCATCCCCTGATGTAGGATGACAGATCTTACGACAGTAGTTGAGGACATTATTTTTTCCAAACTGTAGGGGGACCCCGAGAGCAAAAGTAGCCAAGTGCGGCTTTAAAGTCCCGTAATTAATTAATTAAAGTCCCGGCCCTATTCATAACATTAAGGTTGAACCACTGGAGTCACGTGACTATTTTAAAGATGTCTTTACTACCTTTCTGGGCCTTGAAAGTGTTAATTGCTATTTTATTTATATTCAGAAAGCTCTTGGATTTCATCAGAAATATCTTAATTTATGTTCCAAAGGTGAACTAAGGTCTTGTGGGTTTGGAACGACATGAGGGTGAGGAATTAATGACAGGATTTACATTTTTGGGTGAACTAACCCTTTAAGGTACCTTTTAATGTGTGTTATTTAAACTATCCATCCTGCTAATATCCATGTTTTTTCTTTTTGTCTAAAAAGAACAGTTTGGAGTAAAAGTTCATAGTCATACCTGCTCAGGCTTATGAGCCACCAGAGGAATAAAGGCTTCAGGTTGGGTTGCCATGGCACATTCATCAATGATGATCTGTTTTATGTCGAGGGCTTCAGCTAAGGCGGGGTGTGAGGCTGCGGTGCAAGTGCACAAGATGACGTCGTGCTGCAATAATTCATGTTTTCGGGCATTTTTGAGGGTTTCTCTGTAGCTTTAAAACAAAGAAAAGTTTTGCAACTCATGAGCTTTAAATTAGCTTTTCATTTCTAAGAGATTGTGTCCAAACAATTTCTAACAAACGAGAAACAATTATGTAGTTATTAAGCCATACATACAGTTTTTTTTCTTCAGGAGTGAGTTGATCTCCTCTTCCGATTTTCAAATCAAATGCTTGTATTTGAGCGGAATATCTGTTGCCAGCCTTTCGAATCAGGTGGTGTAATGCAATGGAACTAATAAAAGAACAACAATAAACATCTGTTAATGGAAAGGTTTACACACACACACACACACACACACACACACACACACACACACACACACACACACACACACACACACACACACACACACACACACACACACACACACACACACACAATATCTACGCCCAAATAAGTGATCAATGGACAATATTTGGGGAATACCTGAGTTCTGTGTTTGGTTTTTCCCCTCTTTTTGAATTGCGCGACAGCTTCAGATTGCAACCTGGGTAAGGAAACTCCAACATCTCCATCTGATCACTGTAGATTCTGAGAGGTCTAACGTCTCGTCTAAGTTTCAAGAGATGACCTGCAACACATTTTAATAACCAGTTAATTTTGCAGTGATCATCGGGCAGGTAATGTTCTTTAAAAGTTGTATAATGTTATTCACTAGTGCCACTAAACTGACCAAATGTCATAAATACTAATTAGCTAGAATAGCATACAAGATACTACTACTCTGCACTATTTATACAATATTTACCTATAATATTTACATACTTCTGCATATTCAAAATTCTGTATTTACTGAATACCTGACTGACCCACTTCTTTTGCCAATATGCAAAATAACCAAATTTTTGTACGATTTGCGAAATTTACCTGCCACAACATCAACAGATTTATTTGAAGGGCCACAGTACAGAATAGCTCTCTTCTTCTGTGAACAGGAGGTAGGAAGCTGTTGGATATTTTTGAGCAACCAGTACACAATATGGACACCAACGACAGTTTTCCCAGTCCCTGTGAAAATGCATAACAATAATATAGCAGGACTGCAAATTAGCTTTTGTGAAACCAAAGAAGGTCAGAAACTCTCTCACCTGGTGGTCCTTGGATAAGAGTGAACGGGTTGGTCAATGCTTCTCTTATAGCTTTACTTTGACTGTTGTTTAGATGGGAAAACCCAGAAGGGAGATAATTGTCAATCTCAAATCTGCCTGGGTTCTGCTCCGGAATTCGATATCCTTTGAGGAGATATATAGTGTTAAATAAAAATAAAGATTATTAAAATAATTTAAAAAATTGAGATTTTGAAAAGAAAATGGCTAGTACTGTTACTGTAAAGGTCCTTTCACACCGGACGCATAACGAAAAAGCGCGACGAATAAGCGAATATTTAGCATGCGAATATTTCGCGTCAAAACCATTCACATCAGCCGCGACACGAATTTGCGACGTTTCAGAGCTCCAATATCCCAAAACATTCGCGGCGACAGCTGAGAAAACACGGGCACTTCATCATTCAGTGAAGACGAGCTTTTCATTTTATTTAAAGAACCGATAAGAAGGTTTTAGGTGCAGCCAGTCTGAAAAGAACAGAGAGTCTGAAAGGGAGTCACGTTATGCTAATCGCTAAAACTTTATCATGGCCGGATCAGCACTTACTTTCTAAAGTCTGTGGGACAATTTGAGGATCTCCTCCAGAGACGGCAGCGCATCTGACAAAACAAACCGCGCACTTCAGGGAATTAATCGATCCGAGCAGATGTTTCCAGTCGAGTCAAATTGAAAAACATTTTAGTGCCACAGACGTAGCCTACTGATGGCAACACGTTCACGGTTTACAGTTGTAATCTCATGAAAAATGGCATGCCTGGCAAAGGTTAAAGTTGATTGAATAGCTCGTGACATCAACTGGACATTTTGTCACCTTTGTTTCCTTTTATGTGATTGGTTGAAGCCGTTTTTGTCGACGCTAGAGTAAAAAAAAATTGACATCGAAACGAAAAAAATAAATGTCGTTTTTTCGCCTCAGCACATTCGCGTTCGGTGTGGAAGCGGTCATTACACAAACAGCTGATTGAAGAAAAAAAACATTGCGCGAATTATTCGCACGTCAAAATTGTGTCCAGTGTGAAAGGGCCTTAAGTCACAACACTTTGAAAGTAGAGTTTAATATATAGATATGCAAGATGTTACAAAGAGGCATTCTGTAGTACCTCCTCCAGAGTTGATTTTCCTGCCCATGGCAATCGTTTTCACAAGGGGGTTAGCTTTGGTTAGACTGCTAATTGCATTCTCTTTGCGCCTGTAAAATGAAAACGCATAATGAAGCTTGCATTATTTGAAGATGTGCTCATAATCTAAGGACACATTAAACAATTTTTAGAATATATGATTTGTAGTCTTACACATCTGGTAGAAGCTTTGGAATCAGCTCCAGAGTAAACCTCGTCCTCTCGCTGAATATCGCTTCTGGAGTATTTGACATGGGCATGTGGTTGATCAAAAAATCAATTTGTAAATTCTTTGGTTCTTTGGAGTCCGTTTCTTCAACTTCTGTAATTATGCCATGGGCCACCCATGTGAATGAAGGAATATCCATGAGAGCTGTGCACTGTGTGTTTTCCACAAAGGGACCATTCTGAGGTTGGAGAATCCTAGTTCGAATGCAGAGGAAACTGTTCCTCAGGTCACATTCAATAGACCACTGAGATTTCTTGTCAAGTGGGAGGAGAAAAAAACCTTTAAGCTTTGTTTTAGGAGCGGTTTCCCATTTCAAGGCTACATCTTCAATGAGAATGCTCTCGTTTTCCGCCACCGCATTTGAGGCTGACTCCATTTCACACAGAGGTTTCCATATCTCCTGATATTCCATGTATGTCTTGTATGAATTCCTTGAAGAGTGCAGTGCATATTTTGAAAAACACTTGATTGCATCTTTCACATGCTCCAAGCAAATCTCAAATTTTGGATGCACAACAAACATCTGAATTACTGGTGTCAGTAATCCTCGAGCCGTGTCTGTACCTAGCTGCACCTCGACTGCCTCACCCTGCTTTATTCTCAGCGACAATTCGGCATAATGCTCAGTGTACATGGGATCTAAATTTTCTGAACCTGTAGAGGGTCTCAGTCTTCCCTGGATTTGTCTTGTTTGGATTCTTGAGCTAACATCAAGCTCCTCAATCAGGGGAATCATCATGTCCCATTTTTCTTCTCTAACAGCAGCTGCTAGGCATTTCCAGGTCTTTGCAGGGACATAGGCCATGACTGAGTTTGCATTTTGTTGTTTGACCTCAGCAAGGATCTGAGGATTTGAGAACGAATATATCCTTCGCACCCATTTTAAAACTGTGCATTTGTTTGTTTCATCAAACTCCGGTTGCTCTGCCAGCTGAAGATCCCTGTACATAATGTCCAAGTTTTCCGATATAGAGTCTGTGTAAAGTGGGAAGGATACCCTGAAGTTTGTCCCTGACGGATTGAGTTCCACAATGTATGCCACCTTCCTTTCACTTTGGGTTGACAGTTTTAATGCAAAATACAGAGCATTCGCTTTCCTCTCATATGCTGACTGTTGGTCATTTTTCCTGGAAAATTCCATACAAGAGAGGTTAATGTCGTGAGCTGTGTACCTATTGTTTGTCTTGTCGATCACAGAATGAAGAAGACGCTGCACAATAACATCTAAGTATCGGCGGACTGGAGATGAGGCCCATGTATAGCTGTCAAGATCTAAATCAAAGTGCCCAATTCTTGAGACATGTGTCGAGTTTGAGCGCAGAATGCATGCTTTGTGAAACAGTCTCCTAAATGCAATAGCAAAAGGGAGAAGTTGGGGGTGAATATCATCAGTTGCAACAAAGTCAATTAATTTGTAGATATTTTTCTGCTCTGCTGCTGTCTTCAGGCATCTGAGAAGTGATTTTAATATAGGGAAGGTTTCAGAATCAGAAAGGTGTGTCTGAGGGTTTGGCTTGGCTGTGTGGTTGATCAAACCATTCACTTGATGCGACACGGGTTCACACTCACGAGCTCGACTTGAGAAGTGAACAGACAGAGGAATCAAGGAGGCATTTTTGTCAAAAAGGTCAGCAAGCTTTTCCCTTTTTGGTCCGTCCTGACATCTCAGTGGAGTTATGCTCCTTGTTGTTTCATCAAACAGAAGGCGTTCAGCAACCGTGTGGTTAAACATCACCATCAGCTCTTCCACCATTTGGTGAGATCGTCTTCTTCCGAGGGTTACATCCTCATCTGGCCGTTTGTAGCACCAGCTTTCCTGTTTCCTGTATCTCCTGTGAACTTCAGCAAAGTTCCATGCTTTCACAAGGCAGATTTCAAGCGGGTCAGAATGCTGTCGATTGTTTTCAAAGATGTCTTCCACTTCATCATATGAAAACTTCCTCTTGGAGTGAATGACAGACTTGCAAATGTATCTTCCCTTTATGCGGCTTGTCTTTGCATCTACTTGTATTATCAATGAGATGGCTCGTCTGTCATGGTTAGGGATTAAACTGAAGAAATTGGCACTCAACTCTTCAGGGAACATGTGTATCGGCTCCTTACCACGTTGATAGAATGTAGTGCACAGCTGTCTTGCATACTTGTCCAGTTCACTGTCTTTAGCCACAAAGCTTGCAACATCAGAAATGTGAATTCCTATTTCAAAGCACTCACCTAAATCCCGTACACTGATTGCATCATCAAGGTCTTGTGAATCGGCAGGATCAATGGTGAATGTTGGAAGCATGCGAAAATCTTTTCGTCCGTCTCCAAATAAACTGAGACCTTGAAAGTTTTGCATCTGCTTT
Organism: Pseudorasbora parva; assembly: GCF_024679245.1. Lineage (NCBI taxonomy): Eukaryota > Metazoa > Chordata > Actinopteri > Cypriniformes > Gobionidae > Pseudorasbora > Pseudorasbora parva. The sequence goes on from NC_090183.1 coordinate 1,963,347, forward strand.
TTCAAAGATGAAGAAAGTGTCCTCCTCAGCTGGAACTCTATGCCGAGTATATTCAATCCATCATCTAAAGTTGTTATTTTTGGAAACAGTCCCACAACGATCCCCAAGGGATATCTGGAATACTTTCTCCACTGAAGGACTTTGACAACAAAAAGATAATTTCTGTGTGCTTCATTGATTTTGATGAACTTGATGTTGTCATGATGTCTTACAGCGATGTGGTTTGGTTTGTCTTTACAAAATGGTGTGTAGATTTTGGTTATGCAATTGTTTATAGGTATCATCACTTGACTGTCATATTTTTCAAGGGTGCAGACAAATTCTTTGACAGCATCTGCACTTTCAAGGATGTTGATTACTTTTCCCGTTAGGTGATCTGATTTCTCCTGCAGGATCTCCACTGTTACTTTGTCTCCAGGGAATGCCTGTCCGATATTCTTTCTACCCTTAATTTCGATTCTCAGAGTAGGCTCATCAAGTGGTATTGCATAAGCTTGATAAAAATTCTGTGTGACTAGCTCGCAGCGTTTGTGGACGGTAGAGCTAGTGAACATTTGTTCTTCATCAACTTCTGTTATTTGGTTTTGAATACTACTGACAGCGTGTTCATTTTGAAAAACTGGAAACAAGCCTTCCTCTGTCAATGGAACATTGATGTCTTTGCTCTCATCAAGAAGCTCTTGAAGTATTGGGTCTTCTGTGTCTGGTATTTCAGATGTTGTTGATTCACTGTCGCTGGTTTCTTCATCCTCACTTTTGTAGAGCTCAGATATCTCAAGGAGATCTTGTTTCAAAGAATCCAAGCTAAAGTCATGGGCACTTCCCTTCTTGATGCAGTACTCTATATAAGATCCCCAAAGTCTACAGCACATGCCGAACTGATGGCAAGAAAGTGCAGCTGCATCTCCAACAACAATTATTTGGGATTGGGCTCTTGTCATAACAGTATTCAACACTCGCATGTCATTGAAAAATTCAAGACAGGTTTGGTCCGGCTCCATCTCCAATAGGCTGTCCTTGGTGTGCACAGTGGAAACCACAATGACTCTGAATTGTTTTCCTGCAAAATATGGGAAAAGGCAGTATGCTCTTTGAATCATATCCATGAATACTAATATGTTTGTACATAATCATGGCATTGCCTTACATTTGTGCAATGCATCATCCTTACCTTGCACATTTTCTGCATTCTCCACAGTAAAACGGGGCAGTCTAAGCTGACGCAGTCTATGCCGTATTTCAAACACCTGAAACACAAAAGAGGCAAAAGCATCTGGTATAAACACACTGGCAAGAATTTGACGAATTAGCAGCATGACATTAATAAAAAACAATGTAAATTGGTGAATAGCAATATGTTTGATACCTGTCTGCCTTGAGAAAGGACACAGACTGATTCTGGATCTTTATCACCCCACTCCTGAGGCCATTCCTCCATTATTTCTTGCACAATGTCAACAACTCTTAGAATTTGTTCTGGATTGAACCAGGACATGCTTGTTGTGTCCAAACAGCATTCTCCTCTTACATGACGGAACTGCAAGGCATGCTGATGTGGATGAGAAGGCACATCTCCTTTAGCCTTTATCACATCACTCTTTCCCACATAAAAATGTGTTGAGACAAAGTCCACAATGTCCTTTGTGGAACGGTAGTTTTCATTGAAAATGATTCGGGATTGTTTGGCAGCACTGCTGTTTTCAGCTTGGTAGTGATAGAAGAGACGATTGAGCATGGTATGTTCTGAGTATTTGTCTCGTCTCACAGAGAAGAGCTTGGGTCCCATCTGCATGTGATCTCCTGCTAGAACTACATGTGTATTTTTACCAGCCAAGCCCAGTGCCATAAGAGCCTCACACTCCAACATCTGAGAAGCTTCATCAATCAGAATATGGCTGAAGTAGTTTTCCGGGAGCTTCATGTCATGGAAGAAACGAGCCAGTGCAGTTGTTGTTATGATTATTCTTGTGGAATCTAGAACAGCTTTATCAGGAAACTCAAATTGATTGCCACCTCTGGATAAATGGCAGTACTGTAGAGTGATAGGATCAGTGGATCTGAGATTGCTTTCCATTGCCTTGATTCTCAAAGGTTTGGCTTCACAATGAACAGTTGTTACATATTCATGGAAATGGCCTCTTATATAAAGATCAGCTGAACTGCATTCGGGAAAAAATAGATAAATATTAGTAGCTGGTACAATGAAACATTTAGAACAATTTGGCAGACATTTTTATGCAATGGGACATTGCCTTCAAGGCATTCATTTTATCAGCTTATGAATTTCCCTGGGAATTTAACCTATAACCTCAGCATTGCTTGTGCCATACTCTACTGTTTGAACTACAAGAATGCAAATGTATTTAAGCAAATGTATATGAAAGGTCAATGTCATGTTGAAAAGACCAAAGATATGTTGTATGTTGGATGCTGGCGTGCCAACGTCTCCACAAGGCTTTTTAACTATGCTGGTCCTCAAGACAGGTCAGTTCCAAACAAGCACTAACCAGAATAAATCAGCATGGGATGTTAAGTTATTCTGAGCTGGTTGTTTCAGCAAGTACACCAACAAAAGTGCCACAGAATTGTGATGTCTTACCTGTTTGTGTGTGTACAAATCAGGATTTTGTTCTGTGGTTGCTGCACAAGAGCCTGGGCCATCTTTGCAAGGGTTCGAGTTTTCCCTGTTCCAAAAGGTCCATAAATCAGCAAAGGTGGGATACTGCTTTTGTTGTCTGTTACACCCAGGACGAAGTTCATTGCTGCTTGCTGTTTCTCATTTAACTCTTGTGCATCTGACTGGCAAGAAATACACAAGTTGCTGTTTTTCAGATCAGGCAAAACTTTGTCCAGGTCGAAGAGATCATCAATGGCCTTGTGCATCTCGCAAAACCATAGACGGTTTATTTGGAACTGGACTTCCATCTCACAATCCTCTCCATTCTTGAGATTAAGATCAGTGCAGCAGTGTTTGGAAAGCTGTAGATGTACTTGTTTATCAGTGGTAGTGTCCTTCAGAAATTCAGCCTCATAAATAGGCCCAAGGTAATTATTGTTTTTCACCACACGAACAAGAGATCTGATTGCATGTCTTTTCACTATGAAACCTTGAGGGGCATCAGGAGTGAGTGGTTGAGACACAGGCACAGCAGCAAAAAGTTCCCCCGGATAAGCCCATTTCATGCCAAACATGTCATCAGACAGTTGATTTTTCAACTGCACAGTTCCTCGCAGATTCAGCCTGAAAATATTTTGGAACAAGTTGTTATAAACTGCAAGAGTCAAATATTGGATTTAGACCTAAAGATTAGGGATGCACCGAAAATTCGGCCACTGAAAATGTTTGGCCGAAAATGGCCCAAAAGAGCCTTTTCGGTTTTCGGCCGAAAGACTTTTATCACCGAAACAATACGGCAGAAATGTTGTGATGATGCAAACACAAACCGTGACCTCCATGTGCTTGTCATGTCTGCGGTGTTGGACGTATGTGGTTCATCACATCTGATGACGCATCTATAATATGGGTTGTAACTTGAAAATAATGTTTTGTTTATGTTTTTGTCGATGGATATGCGTCCTGGCTCCTCAGTGATACACTACTATAACAACAGCGATGATAAAAGACAAACGGGCAAAACGATCTCTCTTTGAAAACAATGTTCAATGCATGCGAGTGCTGCCGTATGTTCGAATATGACCAGTCGTTCTCGCCTTCATCACCAGAAGATCTGTCTCTGTGCACTCATCCGAAAGCGCGCTCTCGTCTCACAGAATGCAACTATTGAGTTCTCTGTCAAGTCTTGCGCTTGAATGGACAAACTCACACAAGAAGTATGCCAACATGTCCATCTTGATGAGTATTCTAGCACACATAATCTGAATATGCCTTAAGTGAACTTTATACAGTCGAGAAAGAGACGCATATCCGTGGATTAGGTCTTAAAGGGGCAGTAGCCTTTACTGCTGTCTGTTTAATGTCAAACAAAAGGACATCAGTCACTCAATGCTCTTGATTGAATAGCTTTTGTAAGTTTAATAAGGATTAATCTTTAATTTAAACAGTTAAATATGCCTGTGCATTATTATTTAATTTACACATGAGTGAGGTCAAATTAAAAATTTTAGTTAGAATTTTATTTTATGCAGTGCATTGTTGCAAATTGATTTATTATTTGAAACTTTAATATTAATGAATGCAATTACAATGCCTTGATTTTTAGTAAAGTTACCCAGTCATAGCCATAAATGCAATGGTACTAATAATTGGCATAATATCTTTGGGTGTTTCGGTTTTCGGTTTTGGCCAAGAATTTTGATTTCGGTGCATTCCTACTAGAGATGTAAACTGTATATACTGTACCTGGCAAGCAGTTTCCCTACTTCCTTTTCCTCCTGGTATAAAAAATTGTGCATGCTCTGTTTGTAATTCCCACGGTTAATTAAACTGTTGGATTGGCATTTCATGACGAGCGGGTATCTGTTCAATAGCTCTTCCTGTGCCTCATCTCTTTCAACAAAAGGAATGATTTTCAGGCTTTCCTCATTCCAGGGATCAAGATTCCTGGCAGTCTCGGGTTTTTCTAGCAGAGCTTCAGGTGCTGGACATGTGACTGGTGTTCCCTTACACTCATCCTCCTCTCCAACTCTGACCTTGAGTTTTTGTCGCAGTACAGGTCTCGTATTGAAGTCAAACACTACCCACTGCTCATACAGGCCTGGCTGGTCAGATTTGAAGGTCACTGGAATTTCATATACTGCAGAAACAATTTACAATCAATATTTGAATGGTTTTTGTTTTAACATGGCAGTTCAATAATGAATTAATAGTTTTCTTTCTGGGTTTTGTAAGACACTTTCAATCTTCACCTTCACTATTCTTTTTAAACCAAGCACTAGTGGAATAGGAAAGTTCCTCATGGGGGTTTTGGCTGAGGCTGAATTTCGCCCCCTGTTCCCGTTTGAGTAAAGCAATCACTTCTAGATGTTCCTGGAGGGATTTAAGAGTACAAATCAATGTCATTGAAAATGTGCCTTTTCTGCACTACTAACACATTTAAAGCTGAGATTAAAAAAATATATATAATCAAAAGGTCATTATAACATGGATGGTTTACCCCAAAATAAAAAATGATCCCATGGTTTACTCGCCCTCAAGCCATCCTAGGTGTATATGACATTCATCTTTCAGACGAACACAATCAGAGTTATATTAAAAAATATTGCTCTTCCAAGCTTTATAATAGTAGTGAATGGCGGCCCTGATTTTCAAGTGCATTCATCCATCATAAAAGTGATCCATTCGGCTCCAGGGGGGGTCAATTAAGGCCTACTGAAACAAAGCAATTGGTTTTTGTAAAAAAAAAAAAAAAAAATCCATATTTAAAACTTTATATGCTAAAGTAACTCGCTTCCGGCAGTCGACTTGCACCAAAAGAGTAACCTCTGACAGCTTTGACATCTCTCGCGGTTCAAACAAATACAGCTGTGCAACAAACTCAAGCTTTTGTTCTCTTATATTGAAATTCTTCAACATTTGTGTTTAAAAATTCTCATTTTAGACCCTTCATTTGTGACCGGTGTTTTGTTTTGTATCCTCTGCGCTTCCGCGTTGGTCAATAAGTCATGGGTCGATCAGGGGTTACTCTTTTGCCATAAATCAATGTGTACTGCCGCCTGTCTGAAGCTATTTTAGTTTAAAGTTTTACATTTGGATATTTTTCTTACACATACGGTTGGTTTCGCTTCAGAAGGTCTTTATCAACCCCCTGGAGCCGTGTGGAGAACCTTTATGATGGATAGATGCACTTTTTTAGGCTTGACTACCATTATAAAGCTTGGAAGAGCGAGGACATTTTTTAATATTGCTCCAGTTGTGTTCATCGGAAAGAAGAAAGTCATACACCTAGGATGGCTTAAGGGTGAGTAAATCATGGGGTTATTTTCATTTTTGGGTAAATTAACCCTTTAACTCATCATAATAACTTTTAGTTAGACAAGATTCAACTTATTTTTAAGTTAATTTAATGTATATTAAATATATAATAATGACTAAAAAAACTGAATTATGCATTATTACATCTTTATACCACACAAAATAGACTTGGTAACAAAATCTAAAATCTTTGACAAGCGCTTATTAACTTTTTCTAAATTTTAAATTTCATAAGGATAAGGTTTCCCCTCAGGGTTCGTTGATCATTTAGCTGATCAAGAAGCTCAAAACACCGCTTTGAACCCCATTATTCCTAAAAAACATAAGAAAATATAGTAGTTAATGCACAAACCTTAGAAATAATGGTAAAAATCCATGTACACTGTATTCCCTTCTTCCTTACATAGACACTGTCTAAATCTGGGTCACAGGTGATAGAAACATCATCAAGGGTGTCACTGATCTGCAGGAATATTGATTCAATCAGTATTTATGATGTTGTAAAAAGAAAACATGTACAGTAAACATTAAAGCTTTGGTTTCAAATCTATAGTAATGAATTTAGCATGGGCCAATAAAATAAATGCATGACATTATACATTGTTCATTGCTGTATGGCAAGGCTGTAAACATTGGGGGGGACCAATTTTTTTATTTTCATAAAGCACAAATAAAACAAAATTCTAGGTCTAATTCTAATTGGGAAATAATATTTTTGGGGGTATTTGAAAATAATATTTACATTAATTTACGACAAATATATTGTTAGTCTCAAAATTCTTCCCGTTTATGAATAAATACATAGATCTGCTATTAATGATTGAAATCCTTAGTGGTCTGGTGGTTTTTGTAAACCGTGTCAAAGGGTTCAGGTTCTAATCCGCCCTCATATAGTTTTTTTCTTCTTCATTAAAATCAAAGATGTTCAATGATTGTATATTAAGAGCAAGGACACGTTTGTATGCATTTTTGTTTTGTGATTTCACCGGAAGGAATAGAGTCTCCACAATGGGCAAATCAATATAAATCGATAAATGAATCGATTTCTAACCCTAACCCTAACCCAGACTAAAAATTTAACTTTTAAACCTTTTTGTCATCTTAACATATAGAGTCCTGCGTAATGAAGTGCAGTGCAAGAATTTCTAATATTTGGTGGGACAATTTGCCCATTTCTAATGTCTGTGGTGGTTATGGCCCCGCTGTATACCCCACTTACAATCATTATCTTGTTGTCGTTGTGCCTGTATTCGTCCAGAAGACTGTCCTGATAGGACAGTAAACCAAGTTCGTCTGCATCCCTGGCTTTTTTCCGTGCAGCCTTGATTCTTTTTTGCCATTCATGGAGTTCCTCTTTACTGTGTGCCTTTGTGCAGTTATCTCCATACTCACATATCAGGGACCTATGGGAGAATATTTAATAGGCTTCTTTAACACTCTGAACCAAGCAAACATCTAATGTCTAGGGGTGTAACGATATATCGCAATATAAAAATATGATGATATGTATCGTTGATGGAAACAATATGATTTGCGATACAGAGTTGTTTTATCCAAGGCTCAGTTTGCTGTAGTAGGCCTATTTATAAGGTATACTTCACCCAAACACACATTTACAAATGTACGACAAATGTAAATTCTGTCATGTCGCTACTCACCATCATGTCGTTTTTCGTTTAACTTCCAAACACAAATGAAGATATTCTTTATGAACCCTGAGGGATTTCTGTCCCTCCATTTAAAGTCCATTATTCCTCTCAAACTTAAAATATCCACAAAAAAGTCATAAAGGCATTGTAAAAATAACTAATCGAGTGTCTAATAATCACCAGAACACATTTGATTTTAGTAGTTTGATTGTTCAAAGCATTTTAGATGGTTTATTCTTATATGTATAGTGCATTAATAGCGGGAGAGGAAAATGAAAAACAGTACTAAATATAAAAAAATAAATATATATATGTATATATGTATAAATGTATATTTTACAAAAAAATGTTTTACTATAAAATCAAAGGCATAATTCTAACCAAGTTGTGTTCCAAATTTGAAGTTATATCACAAAAATAGAAGTCCCAATGAGATTTTGTTTAGGCGCTGTACCATAAATAGCCACCGGGTTTCATTCAATTTTCATTGATTGTTTTTTTGTGGCATTTTTCTGTAGATTCCTGTCCAAATATCACTTTCATCATAAAACAGTCACCAAATATGGAACCTTGAGACTAAGACCTTTCCAATGATATGTGTTTTTTCAAGATTAGAAAAGATTTTGATTATAAATTAGTTAAAATACATTTCGTAGTATGAAACATGACACGCCCACTAGGGGAGGAGCCTGCTAGAATAATTTAGATCACTGTTTCCATGGAAATGCAAAGTCTGACTTCAAAACGGTTTTCACAGGATGAATTTTGAGTTCGTAAGCTTTCGAATGATACCTACTTTATGATAATTACTAAAATATATGATACGAAAAAAAAAGAACGCCAAGCGTCCGTGTCAGTAAACGACTATATATAATGTTGAATATAATGTAAAATGACGCAATGGGGGAATATTTGTGGGTCCTTATAATATTATTTTAATAATAATAAAAAAGTAAAAAAAAAAAAAACTTTCTTTATGTTGGCTTAAAATATCGGGATACATATCGTATCGTGAGTTCAGTATCGTGATGTATATCGAATCGTGACACGAGTGTATCGTTACACCCCAAGTCATGACACACTTCATATAAATACCTTTCACACAGTTTCAAGTTCTTGTTTGTTGGTGGCGGATTACGGTACTTCCATTGCAGAGAGGTATCTTCAAAGATCAGTCTCCTGTGCTTCACAGTAAAACAGTGGTTCATGAATTCCTCATCTGTTCGGAAGTGTTCCTGACATAACGGGCAGTCTAACGGTCCTCTTTTCTCTTGAGACTTTGTCTGCAGTGTCCTTTGGTCTCGCTTTATCACATTCACAAGCTGGGGAATTGTCAGATTTTCATCCTTCATGACGTTCCACACTGAAGCTTCCTCTGGGCTCCTAGCGAAGGAACATCTACTTCCATGCGTTTTGCATCCATGTTCTTCAGTGTAATACCAGCAAGCAACATACTTGTAAGGTCTAGGAAAGTTTGGCAGGGGAGCAACTGGCCTCCATACTAAATTGGGGCCTTTCAACTTGACCAGTAAGATGTTTTCTGAGCAGTGATGGGCGATCTGGTTAAGGGAGTATGAAATCGCACTGTGTTTTCTGCAGCACTTCCTACATCTCGCACACAGACTGAACGTCTCTTGTAATGTTTGAAGATTATGATGATTGCCTACAAGAGCCATGACTTAGAAAGTGCCTTTATTTTCCTGTGAAAATAAATCATGTGAAAATTAGAATAAGATCCATTTAAACCTTTTTGTTTTAAACAGTGAAATAGTACGCATTATGTTGCTCCTACTATATAACAGCTTTTGTTTATCAATTCTTTTGTCTTTGTAACCCTCTACACACATCTTGGCAATTGGTTGTCTATTGGCTATCTCAGAGTAGAGTGCCCCATACGTCAGCGTGTGAAATTTGGTAAAAATATCTCATTTTGTTTAGGAGATATAGACATTAATATTCATGAACACATCCAAAATGTCCTACACCTGACGTTGAATGCATTTTTTTTTTGTGCCTCTTGCAATAAAATTTCACATGAAATTGTCAACCCGCTATCATTGCGATTTTCCTATGGAGGTTTCGTCTCGATTGGACAAACGGTTTCAAAGACATTCACAAAAGTTTTTTAAGCACTAATTAAAACATTGCCCAATCCATATAACGAAACCTACCATGTTTGGTATCATTTGACTAGGCAAGGATTCAGGAATCTAAGGAGATAACTCCTTAGTCAACCACATACAAAGTTATAAACAAGTAAAAAAAAAAAAATCCCCACTAGGTGGCGCTGGCCCAACGCTTCTCAGACTCTTTCAGGATATCGTGACGATAACCCATTCCAAGTTTTGTTAAGATACGTTCATGCATTCATAAAATACAGCACTTAAAAATGGCAGCTGACATGTAAATACTGGATATCACTCTACTTGGTATGCCGCCCCAAAATCTAACAAAACCACTTTTATTATAGGCAAACTCTTCAGAAGTTATAAGCTAAAATATCTATTATCTTTACATCACCAGTAGGTGGCGTGGTGCTGCAGCTAAACACAGCATGTAGCCTAAGGTCTTGTTTGTGATTATGTGTACCAAGTTTGGTCCGAATACGATAAAGCGTTGTGGAGCAGCCTGAAGTCTATTTTTGAAAGCACTACATAAAATTTGTTTGCGCGTTATTCGAAAACACTTTGATGAATCGACTTAAATTCCCTAATGTTTTGTTGACATTGCCTGAAGATTATTTGGTTTAATTTTCGTGCAAATCGGATAAACCATCTAGGATGAGTTTAAAATAGTAGTAATGTTGGCGGGAAAATTTACACTACAGAAAATGTAATCATATGGTTCAATCGAATCAGCTTGAGCCACAGACTTAGAGAACAAATTATCATAGCTATCAAAATCCAGTGTTCTGTATTTTCCGTACGTGAGTATTTGTTGTAGCTGGCTATAAAAATAATAATAAAAAAATAAAAATAATGTTGTGTACTGTGCTAATTCATTGAGATTTCTTACAGCTCTTACAGGTTGTTGGCCTTGTTTGTTTCGTTGCTTCTATTGCTCTCCCCTTTTTTGTAAGTCGCTTTGGATAAAAGCGTCTGCTAAATGATTAAATGTAAATGTAAATGTAAAAAATAATTTTGTTTCTAGCCCTTACGGTTCAAAAGATATTAGCATAAATGGGAGTGCATCTTTGGACAGTTTGTGGCGCTAGAGGCATTGAGAGAGTCCAAATTTGTGGGCACACATCTGTGTGCAAAATTTCATAACTTTCCCTCAAGCGGTTCTATGAGCTGTCATTGACTTCCATGGCGGAATAATAATAATAATAATAATAATAATAATAATAATAAATCTAACGATTACAATAGGTGCCTCCGTACCATCAGTGTTTGGCCCCTAAAAACACTAAACAAAACAATAAAATAACATACAAAGACAATATACAAAGAAACTAGATTAGAAAGACTTGCATATTACTTTAAGTTTCCCAACATGATATGACGAAACAAAGACATACGGGTAACACTTTACAATAAGGTTGCATTAGTTAACATGAACTAACCATGAACAACAAGTTAATATTTGTTAAAGTTAGTTAATAAAAATCAAGCTGTTCATGGTTTGTTCATGTTAGTTCATACATTGTAAAAAAAAATGTTGGTTTTTGTTGGTTTAACTTTAAAAAGTAAGTAACCTGGTTGCCTTAAAATTTTAAGTTTATTGAAATTAAAAATTTGAGTTGATACAATGAAGGAAATTTGTTTAATAAATAGAAACTCAAAATATTATTGTATCTGAACCACATAAAAAATGTGATAAATCATGAAAATAGCACTATTTGGCTGCGTCATCACAAATAAAACACACACAATTACCCAATATGCTTACAATTTTTTTTAACAATCTTTTAATAAAGGTTGTCGAATCTCAAAAAATGTTCATTGTATTAACTCAAAATTTAAATTTCAATTAAATCAAAATTAAGGCAACCAGGTTACTTTTTTTTCTAAATCATTTTTTACAGTGTATGTGTGTTAACTAATGTTACCAAGATTTTAATACAGCATTAGTTAATGTTAAAATTAACATGAAGAAAGATAAATAAATGGTTTATAAGTGCAGTTAATTATTAGTTCATGTTAATTAATGAACCTTATTGTAAAGTGTTACCGAAACATGTTATTCTTACACATTGTGTGATTTAAAGTAGAGCCCAGAAGTATTTAAATCGGCTGTGTAGCAGAAAACAGCATTACTCCGTTATTAAGGGGGTGGGGGGCGTTTCCCCCACTCTACCTCAGTGTAGACAGAATGGGAGATTATTTATAATAACATGCTGAAACAATACAAACATACAATCAAGATAATGTTGCACAGTTAAAATGAAAGATGATAATGCATCAGAAAGATAATTCTCTGCGGATCTACCGGAAGTTAAGTTTGGGCCACAAACGCTTTGTTTATGTTGCTGCCGTTGAAACAGTAATTTCAGTTCTGTAATGTTTTACTCACTCTCATGATGACTTCCTTTTTTCTGTCTTACACTAATGTTCAGCAGAATGAGAGACTTACAGGGAAAACATTAAAGTAAATAGTGAATTAAATGTTGCCATTCTTGCCCAAGAGCTTTTGAATTGCACATATAACATAATTAAATGACCTTTTTCACAAAACTTCCACTAAATACAAGCTGTTCACAAAAGAATCAGGTAAACGTGAATTAATAATGCATAGAACCATCTTACCTTCATGTATACCTCAAAGGTTTCCTGATGTTGTGATATATTCCTGTTACTCACGGTCATGTGCATCTCATCTCGCTTGAGGTCTTTAAGCAATTTATAGATGTTGTCGAGTGACGCTGGCTAAGCCACTCCCTTACACAATAAGTTTCCTTTTCCAGCACAGTGGGCTTTTACTGAGCAGTGCAAATGCAGTTCTAGCTTTCAGTTTCAATACTGATGAAAACAACAGGAAGCAAACAGAAGAGCTTGACACACACAGCTGTTATCTTACAGAATCACAAACAGACAACTCTTAATGTCAGTTGTAGGGGTAAACTGAGGTAGGAAATGATCAATTATAATAAACTTTTGCTGTTATACATACAAAACTGGACATTAATGTTTGCATGTATGAGCATTTTTACACAAATTAGACGTTTTCCACATTGTACAGGTTTAAAGTCCCCCTGTAGTCAATAATTGTATCCATTTAAACTCATCTTTACCCACCAAAATGACATATTTAAATGTTTTTGTTTCCCCTTCATGCCTTAAATAGTTTAAATGTAACTCGACACCCTTGCTTCGGGAGAAAATACTCATCTCTGATGCATTTGCTCTTGGTTTGTCTTGAAGCATTTTAAAAACAACAGAGACATGCAAAAAACATTAAAAATGTACATATTTCAGAATATATACTGAACAATCTTTTCCCTGTATTTAAAATGTTTCTTTTAACCAGGACCTAATGATAATAAAAGAAAATTAAGATTATATACCAATCAGGCATAACATTATGAGCACTGAGAGGTGAAGTGAATAGCACTGATGATCTCTTCATCACGGCTCCTGTTAGTGGGTGGGATATATTAGGCAGCAAGTGAACATTTTGTCCTCAGAGTTGATGTGTGTGAAGCAGGAAAAATGGGCAAGCGTAAGGATTTGAGCGAGTTTGGCCAGATTGTGACGGCTAGACGACTGGGTCAGAGCATCTCCAGAACTGCAGCTCTTGTGGGCTGTTCCCGGTCTGCAGTGGTCAGTATCTATCAAAAGTGCTCCAAGGAAGGACCAGTGGAGAACCGGCCACAGGGTCATGGGCGGCCAAGGCTCATTGATGCACGTGGGGAGCGAAGGCTGGCCCGTGGGGCCCGATCAGTTAATGCTGTGTGCTCCAGAAGTTAATGCTGGTTCTGATAGAAAGCTCACCTGGGGAACACATGGCCCCAGGATGCACTATGGGAAGAAGGCGAGCCGGCGGAGGCAGTGTGATGTGGTATCTGGTACCAAGATGATAGCAGCAGATCCTTTAAGTCCTGCAAGTTGTGTGAGGCAGTGTGATGCTTTGGTCAATGTTCTGCTGGGAAACCTTGGGTCCTCCATCCATGTGGATGTTACTTAGACACGCTCCACCTACCTAAGCATTGCTGAGACCATGTTCAGCCTTTGATGTAAACTGTATTCTGGTGGCTGTGGCTCTTCCAGCAGGATAATGCTCCTGACACAAAGCACAAATGCTTCAGGAATGGTTTGAGGAGCACAACAACCAGTTTGAGGCGTCGACTCGGCCTCCAGATTCCCCAGATCTCAATCCAATCGAGCATCTGTGGGATGTGCTGAACAAACAAGTCCGATCAACCTCGCAACTTACAGGACTTAACGGATCTGCTGTTAACATCTTGGTGCCAGATACAGCACACCTTCAGGGAGTCCATGGACCAACACAACATATTAGTAAGGTGGTCATAATGTTATTCCTGAACTGATGCATACTCATTAAATGAGAGCTTGTTATATTGGAGCGCTTTAAATGCAATTACCTTTTGACATTTAAAAAAAAACAATCAGCACTGAAATGTTAAGACTGAATTGAAGCGATAAGGTTTCCAATGTTGGAGTCCTTCAAAAATATACACAGAAACTGCACAAGATAAATACATTAGATCTATGGTGGTGAGTTATGAACATGATTACATCTGAGAAAACTGAACTACAGGTCCAACACAGTCAGACTGGAACAGTAAACAAACTATTAAACAAAACAGGTGAACGAAACTGCTTTAATTGAGCCTTCAAGATTGACATCACATGCGTTTGGAGTAAATATTTATTAATCCACCACCTGACTGGAACACTCCCTTTCAAATCCCAAATCGTGCCACAAACAAAACAGGTTTATCTGCTACGTGTCTGATAATCCCTGATGTTTCTGCTTCTGACTTAATGACCAAGGAATGTCAGAATTGTGTTTACTTTTAAATGTGCTTTCAGATCCACATGACTCACAGAAACCAGGACACACACACACACACACACACACACACACACACACACACAGAGAAAGTAACATTCTCCTGGCCTGCTGCAGTGTGCTCTAATATCAACAAACAAAGGCAGTAGGCAGTAAAACAAAACCACGTCAGTTTCATTTATCTGTAATCTGCATCACACTTTGACCAGTGTTTGTCATATGACACGTATGCAAACACACACTTGTATCATAAAACCAGCAATAAAAGTCCTAACGATGGTTTAGAAACTATATTTAGCAAATGCTGCGTCATCAGTTTCCATATTCAAAACCTGATCAGGAACTTGTCAAACAACCAAAACACTCACAACAGAACGTTCACAGATACTCAGAAAGACTAAATTGCCAAAACATTAGTAAGAATATAAAAAATAACAGCAAATGCGTGATAGGATTATGACGTCGGAGTGAAGACATCAACAAATAAGGTCAATGAGTTGCCATCTTAAATCATTTCCTGTTTTCTTTAGTTGCAAAAATGACACAGACTCCTCGTTACGAACATGTAATGCTTTAATCTTATTTTAAATGGTTTTCAGAAACCAGTTAGCAGCATATAGCTTAGACATTTCTCTTACCGGTCACTGAAAAACAAACAAGGCAGCGACCCTTGAAATGCACCTAAACTACCAATGTGAATGAATCTTATTCCATAAAGTGCAGTGTAAATGTGGATAGTCATATTTTCTTGGTTTTGTGAGATTCAACCCCGCTAAATTACAAGCAAGACCAGAATAAATGACCAGATCAAACCATTGTGGCATTAAGGTACGTTTGAACACTTTCATGCTGGATCTGCGGCGATAAGCTTGTACACCAATGGCAATCTAAAATAAGTTAATCTTGGGATTTAAGCTGGTCTAAGTTGTTATTTTTTAGCAGGAAGATAAGCATAATGGCCATAAGTATGTGGGCACCCCTTTCTAATAAATACATTTGCCTAGTCCAATATTTTTTTAATCTTATTGCTACTCCGCACAATGACATTCTGGTAATGTTTAACCGTTTGGGAGCACGCTTGACTGTTTCAGCATGACAGTGTCCTTGTGACTTATTTTGCCAAGTAGGACATGTTCCTGGATCACGATCAGCCAATCAGATTTGAGGAATATATGTCAAAGGATTTGTTTAGGGTTTGGCTAACGGCTGAACAACATTCTTATCAGCTAATTTGAATCTGATTTGAGCTATAATTTTTGTTTCGGGATAAGGATATGACAGGACATCTCAGGAACACGTCTTTGTTAGAAAACCACACAAGGATCATCAAGAAAGTCTAGACCTTAAAGAAAGGGTTCACCCAAAAATGAAATTAATTCCTCACCCTCATGTCGTTCCAAACCCGTCAGACTTTTGTTCATCTTCGGAACACAAATGAAGATATTTTTTATATAATCCGAACACTCTGACCCCTCCATAGACAGCAATGTAATGAACACTTTCAAGGCTCAGAAAGGAAGTAAAGACATCTTTAAAATAGTCATGCGACTACAGTAGTTCAACCTTAATGTTATGAACCGAAAAACAAACGAAAATAACGACTTTATTCAACAATTTCTTCACGTCTGTGCCAGTCTCCTACGCTGTCGACATAGTAAATACAGTCCAGCACTTTGAACGCCGGCTTACCATTGGCTGAAGCTGATCATGTGATCACCACAACGCATGCGTGAGAGCTGACCAACGTGAATACATTGTTAAATAAAGTCGTTATTTGTGTTTGTTTTTTGCACACAAAATGTATTATCGTGGCTTCATAACATTAAGGTTGAACCACTGGAGTCACATGACTATTTTAAAGCTGTCTTTACTACCTTTCTGGGCCTTGAAAGTGTTCATTATATTGCTGTCTATGGAGGGGTCAGAGAGCTCTTGGATTTCATTCTTCCTTTGTGCTCCGATGATCAACGAAGGTCTTATGGGTTTGGAACAAAGAATGACAGAAATTGTATTTTTGGGTGAAACAACCCTTTAATAACTTTGGCATAAACTGGATCAGACTCAAAGAAGAGCCTTTTGGATCCTTCCTTAAAGCTCTTCTTGGAGTCTGATCCAGTTCAGTTCCAAATGTCTATTAATGCCCAGGGTTCTGAAATTAATCATTTGGGTGCTCACATACTCATGTCCACGTAGTGCATGTGGGATGTTGATATATGCTCAGACATTTATTGATAAGGAAACTGATAAGGTGAGTCTGATATGACCTTTCTTAAGACAGTGTGGCCAAAGAATGAGATTATCTCCAAATGCGGTCATGACTGGACGTCTCATGTCTCTGGCTTCAAAGAGTGTCCTTATCCAGAGAGCTCAGTGTGAAGTTCCTTATTCTTACGCACTTCTGCAGCGTGAACCTCCTGACAAAGAGAATAGAGAACATAATGAATGTTCAATCAATAAGAATTGTTTTGCAGTAATCAGGAAGGAAACAACTAGTTCTCTTTTTATTCGTCCATATGGTACTCTTTTTTTTCTCATACATTTGTTACCACTGTTTTAATTAATTTCAATGTAAAGCACTTTGAATTGCCATTGGGTATGAAATGTGCTATACAAATAAACTTGCCTTGCCTTGCCTTTTAATTGACAGTAAAGCTAATTTGTAATCCTGTTACCCTAGAAAAACAACATGCAATGGGAAGTGTGGTAAGATTCAAGCCATATTCAGTTCATTATTTCCTAAAAGTCCAAATTAAATGGTATTCCCAGCCCATTTTTTTCATGACTACGTTTATGTATTGGATCATAAAAAGTGTTTTAAACAAAGAGCAACACCAAGGACATTGGTTCAATTCCCAGGGAATGCATGAACTAAAAAGATGTATACCTTAATTGCAATGCAAGTTAATTTGGATAAAATTGTCAAATGTGTAAATGTAAAATAGACAGATTGCCATGGATTTTAAGGATATACTCCCATTACAAAACACGGGAATAGGACTTTGACTTTGTACATCTATATACATTTTCTATAGACTAACATCCAGTACGACCAGGAACATGTATTAAGAAAGACTATTTCATGAGAGAAAACCAGACTCGCCTTCTCTCTCAGACGCTGCTTGAGGGCATTGAGACGGGCCATGCGGTTTTCTTTGTTCAGCTCCATTTTGTGGTTGAGTTTCTCCTCGGTCATCTTGCTGTAGTTGTTGTTGACCTCCTGGGCCTTGTTGAGCACCTCCTTCTCACGCTCCCGTTTCTCCGCCAACTGCTTCAGGACCTGCTTCTCTTGGGACTACACAAAGAAGAGCAGAAAGAGTAGATGAAACTGTGAGGAGAAGCTTCTTTGACATTTAAAAAGAGGACAAAAGGTGGGACAAAATCACGAAAACAGCAATAGACAGGTACAAAAGAGGACTGTGTTGGTTATCAGATGGCAATACTATGGTACTAAATGATTAACATATTCATATCTAATGGCATCTACACTCACCTAAAGGATTATTAGGAACACCACACTAATTCTGTGTTTGACCCCCTTTCCCCTTCAGAACTGCCTTAATTCTACGTGGCATTGATTCAACAAGGTGCTGAAAGCATTCTTTAGAAATGTTGGCCCATATTGATAGGAGAGCATCTTGCAGTTGATGGAGATTTGTGGGATGCACATCCAGGGCACGAAGCTCCCGTTCCACCACATCCCAAAGATGCTCTATTGGTTTGAGATCTGGGGACTGTGGCGGCCATTTTAGTACAGTCAACTCATCGTCATGCTCAAGAAACCAATTTGAAATTATTTGAGCTTTGTGACATGGTGCATTATCCTGCTGGAAGTAGCCATCAGAGGATGGGGACATGGTGGTCATAAAGGGATGGACATGGTCAGAGACAATGCTCAGGTAGGCCGTGGCATTTAAACGATGCCGAATTGGCACTAAGGGGCCTAAAGTGTGCCAAGAAAACATCCCCCACACCATTACACCACCACCACCAGCCTGCACAGTGGGAACAAGGCATGATGGATCCATGTTCTCATTCTGTTTACGCCAAATTCTGACTCTACCATCTGAATGTCTCAACAGAAATCGAGACTCATCAGACCAGACGACATTTTTCCAGTCTTCAACTGTTTAATTTTGGTGAGCTCGTGCAAATTTTCACCTCTTTTTCCTATTTGTAGTGGAGATGAGTGGTACCCGGTGGGGTCTTCTGCTGTTGTAGCCCATCCGCCTCAAGGTTGTGTGTGTTGTGGCTTCACAAATGCTTTGCTGCATACCTCGGTTGTAACGAGTGGTTATTTCAGTCAAAGTTGCTCTTCTATCAGCTTGAATCAGTCGGCCCATTCTCCTCTGACCTCGAGCATCAACAAGGCTTTTTCGCCCACAGGACTGCTGCATACTGGATGCGTTTCCCTTTTCACACCATTCTTTGTAAACCCTAGAAATGGTTGTGTGTGAAAATCCCAGTAACTGAGCAGATTGTGAAATACTCAGACCAGCCTGTCTGGCACCAACAACCATGCCACGCTTAAAACGGCTTAAATCACCTTTCTTTCCCATTCTGACATTCAGTTTGGAGTTCAGGAGATTGTCTTGACCAGGACCACACCCCTAAATGCACTGAAGCAACTGCCATGTGATTGGTTGATTAGATAATTGCATTAATGAGAAATTGAAGAGGTGTTCCTAATAATCCTTAAGGTAAGTTTTTCAGTGGGAATGCAATTCATTCTTACTTTCACATTTAAACCATTTCATGAGGTTAACTTATACCCTAATTCTGGTCAGTCTGCCAATCAACATGCTTGTTTGCTTTGCGCCCTCTTAAATACAGTTTAAAAAAAAGACCAAGCATTTCTATCTATGTCAGAGCACCAGCGCCTCCACGAACCTTTATACAGCATTGTTGGCAAGGCGGCCAGAGCGAATTTTGACGGTGTGAACGCACAATAAAGCTTCAAGATCTAGGTTGTCACGATCGACCCAGCTTCGAATCCACCTTTTGCAGAGCTCGCTCTTCTCCCTTTTCCCAATCACATCGGAAGGGCATTTAAGTTCAATAAAAATTTAGAAAATGTTCTAAAAATGGACATAAAGTGCCTAAAGAAATGTTTAATAATAATAAAAACATTTATTAGGTAGGGGTCGGTGTAGGGAGGGCTTTTATTGTCCCATCAAGGTGGCATCCATTTAATAATTTTAATTAATAATCATTTACACCCAGTTATTATTACATCTTGTTAATGTACAACAATACCGAGAAACAAATAGTATGCATCTGCATAAGTATAAATAGCGTCTAATTACTTTTACACATATTGCAAAAAAACACTTTTACAATGTGTAAATAGAATATATCACCATATTCACTTCGTATGATATGTCACTTAAAAAAGTGTTTTCTTGGTTATGTGAACATTACCATTTTATCATTTTGCAAACATTAAAGCTGCAGTCCATAACTTTTTGCACTCTAGTGGTTAATAAACAGAAATGCATGCGTCTAGATTAAGAACATTGCAGCCGGAGCTACTTCTCTCTGTTTAGGTCTATGGCGAGTCACGCAGGGACTGTGCTCCTCCGCAGCGGTTCCTACCAGTCTGGCCTGAAATAGTCCCAATATAAATACTTATTATAAGTGTAGCGTAATGATTCAGGGTAAGACAAATACACGGTTTGGAAAATGGATTCATGTTGTACATTCTCATTATATAATTTTTGTAAATCTTGAACACAAAAAAAGTTACGGACAGCAGCTTTAAGGGACAAGTATTAACATTAATTTTAAACATTGTGTCTTGATTGTTTCGTGCCTGAAGACATCAATGTGATGTCACGAGCTGCAGGGTTTAATATGGTGTTTTTTTTACTTTGACCATTGACATGCATTATACAACTGACAGGCTTTTTTACTCTCATAGAAATACACCCAATTGACATGCATTATACGAGCAACGGTTGGAGTTAAAAATCTGTGTTCTACTGAAGAAACAAAGTCACCTATATCTTTGATGCCCTGGGGGTAAGCAGATAAACATCACATTTTCATTTTTGGTGAACTATCCCTTTAATAACTGGACGATTTTCAACAGACATTCTGGTAGTGTTACTAGAAGAAAGTTTGCTAATAACTTTGAGAGAAACTTCCCTGGAATGTTTCACCCTTCTTTTATAGTGTGAAGATTCTCAGTTACCCATGTGCTTGTGCTTTGACAAATGCATCTGCTAAATAATTAAATGTTATTCTAGCCATCTGGATGTGTTGCTCAAGAAACCTGCTGACTGACTAGAACAAGAAGGAACCTTTTGCAACCGTGGTACTTTTTGTAAGTGTGTAAAAGCATCATCTGACCCTCCGCCTCTCCTCGGCGGCCTCCAGCCTCCTCTGCAGTTCCCCCAGTGAAGGCTCCTTCTTCTGGGGCGGCAGCGCCAGCGTCTGGGGTCTCTCCGGAGACAGGTCAGTTGGACTCTTGAGGATGACCTCAAATGCCTGGCCAGATGCTCGCTTATTCAGTGACTTCACCTCCATATCTGTGAGGGAAGATGATGACAAATGCATGACCAAATCTTAAATAATCCTGTAGAAAGGCCTCCAGTTACTGACCGTCAAAGCTCCCACCTTCAAACTGACCGAAGGTGTTGGGATGAGGCTGGGAATACAAACAAGAGCAGATGAGAGACAACACCGACATCTCTCTCAGCTTCTCAGAGTAACCTGTGAAAGAAAGCAAGATATATATAATTTTTTTCAATGGAAATCTTTTAATAACAACAGTGATGTGTGTGACTCTGGACCACAAAACCAACCATTTGAAAATCTGGAATCTGAGGGTGCAAAGAAAAATCTAAATATTGAGACAATCTCCTTTAAAGTTGTCCAAATCAAGTCCTTAGAAATGCATATTACTACTAATAATACATTTTTGATATACTTACGGTAGGAAATTTACAAAATATCTTCATGAAACATGACCTTAATATCCTAATGATTTTTGGCATAAAATAAAAACCGACAATTTATTGTTGGCTTTGTGCTCCAGGGTCATATATATATATATATATATATATGGTGAGGAAAGTACAGACTAGATACTACGATCCGAGCACTTATTCTAACCTTAAATACAATTGATGTCAGATAGTTACAAAATATCTAATGTAGCTGTATTAAACAAGGACACATTAAAACACTTTAATAAGGTTAACTACATTAGTTAACATGAATTAACAATGAACATCAACACAGACCACACCCTTTTACAAATTCATGCATTATTGATCTGGTCACCACAGCACATGTCAGCAAATTAATTCCGTGTGTGAGCGCGTGTGTGAAGGCGAACTGTGTGACACCGATCCTCAAGACGCATGATTTCAGGAATTCCAAATCGCAGACACTAACTGAGTCCAAATGCATGCATGCAAAAAGGGCAGAACATTCATGCTAGTGTTTATTACTGAAGTGAATGGGTTCTGAGTTTTCTGTGTCATGTGCAACCAAGCCGAGTGGTTTGGAGTGTGTATGTGTGTATTTATCACACATGAGCTCAAAGGAAAGGTGACTTTGCAAGAGAGATGAGAACTCAAATCCTGCTGCATCCACCAGATATAAGATCAGACAACACGCAGGACTCCAGACTAACATTTGAGAGAAGCGACACCAGTTATACAGACAGAGACAAATTGATCATAAAGTCAATTTAATCATTAAAATTACTATTGTTTTGCTAATTAGTGCAGTTACTAACATTAGATGTTTGTTTATTGGAAATTTAACAGTGAAGAACTGAGCTTGCTATAATCTCACACTAAACTGACTGACAGCTTTAGTAAATCATAAGGCATTACTACCATAAATCATGAGGCGTTACTACAGTAAATCATGAGGCGTTACTACAGTAAATCATGAGGCGTTACTACAGTAAATCATGAGGCGTTACTACAGTAAATCATGAGGCGTTACTACAGTAAATCATGAGGCGTTACAACAGTAAATCATGAGGCGTTACTACAGTAAATCATGTGGCGTTACTACAGTAAATCATGAGGCGTTACTACAGTAAATCATGTGGCGTTACTACAGTAAATCATGAGGCGTTACTACAGTAAATCATGTGGCGTTACTACAGTAAATCATGAGGCGATACTACAGTAAATCATGAGGCGTTACTAAAGTAAATCATGAGGCGTTACTACAGTAAATCATGTGGCGTTACTACAGTAAATCATGAGGCGTTACTACAGTAAATCATGAGGCGTTACTACAGTAAATCATGTGGCGTTACTACAGTAAATCATGAGGCGTTACTACAGTAAATCATGAGGCGTTACTACAGTAAATCATGTGGCGTTACTACAGTAAATCATGTGGCGTTACTACAGTAAATCATAAGGCATTACTACAGTAAATCATGTGGCGTTACTACAGTAAATCATGAGGCGTTACTACAGTAAATCATGAGGCGTTACAACAGTAAATCATGAGGCGTTACTACAGTAAATCATGAGGCGTTACTACAGTAAATCATGTGGCGTTACTACAGTAAATCATGAGGCGTTACTACAGTAAATCATGTGGCGTTACTACAGTAAATCATGAGGCGTTACTACAGTAAATCATGTGGCGTTACTACAGTAAATCATGAGGCGTTACTACAGTAAATCATGAGGCGTTACTACAGTAAAACATGAGGCGTTACTACAGTAAATCATGAGGCGTTACTACAGTAAATCATGTGGCGTTACTACAGTAAATCATGAGGTGTTACTACAGTAAATCATGAGGCGTTACTACAGTAAATCATGTGGCATTACTACAGTAAATCATGAGGCGTTACTACAGTAAATCATGAGGTGTTACTACAGTAAATCATGAGGCGTTACTACAGTAAATCATGAGGCGTTACTACAGTAAATCATGAGGCGTTACTACAGTAAATCATGAGGCGTTACTACAGTAAATCATGAGGCGTTACTACAGTAAATCATGAGGCGTTACTACAGTAAATCATGTGGCGTTACTACAGTAAATCATGTGGCGTTACTACAGTAAATCATGAGGCGTTACTACAGTAAATCATGAGGCGTTACTACAGTAAATCATGAGGCGTTACTACAGTAAAACATGAGGCGTTACTACCGTAAATCATGAGGCGTTACTACCGTAAATCATGAGGCGTTACTACAGTAAATCATGAAGCGTTACTACAGTAAATCATGAGGCGTTACTACAGTAAATCATGAGGCGTTACTACAGTAAAACATGAGGCGTTACTACAGTAAATCATGAGGCGTTACTACAGTAAAACATGAGGCGTTACTACCGTAAATCATGAGGCGTTACTACCGTAAATCATGAGGCGTTACTACAGTAAATCATGAGGCGTTACTACAGTAAATCATGAGGCGTTACTACAGTAAATCATGTGGCGTTACTACAGTAAATCATGAGGCATTACTACAGTAAATCATGAGGCGTTACAACAGTAAATCATGAGGCGTTACTACAGTAAATCATGAGGCGTTACTACAGTAAATCATGAGGCGTTACTACAGTAAATCATGAGGCGTTACAACAGTAAATCATGAGGCATTACTACAGTAAATCATGAGGCGTTACTACAGTAAATCATAAGGCGTTACTACAGTAAATCATGAGGCGTCATGAGGCGTTACAACAGTAAATCATGAGGCGTTACAACAGTAAATCATGAGGCGTTACTACAGTAAATCATGAGGCGTTACTACAGTAAATCATGAGGCGTTACTACAGTAAATCATGAGGCGTTACAACAGTAAATCATGAGGCGTTACTACAGTAAATCATGAGGCGTTACTACAGTAAATCATGTGGCATTACTACAGTAAATCATGTGGCGATACTACAGTAAATCATGTGGCGTTACTACAGTAAATCATGTGGCGTTACTACAGTAAATCATGAGGCGTTACTACAGTAAATCATGTGGCGTTACTACAGTAAATCATGAGGCGTTACTACAGTAAATCATGTGGCGTTACTACAGTAAATCATGAGGCATTACTACAGTAAATCATGAGGCGTTACAACAGTAAATCATGAGGCATTACTACAGTAAATCATGAGGCGTTACTACAGTAAATCATGTGGCGTTACAACAGTAAATCATGAGGCGTTACTACAGTAAATCATGAGGCGTTACTACAGTAAATCATGTGGCGTTACTACAGTAAATCATGAGGCATTACTACAGTAAATCATGAGGCGTTACAACAGTAAATCATGAGGCGTTACTACAGCAAATCATGAGGCGTTACTACAGCAAATCATGAGGCGTTACTACAGTAAATTGAGGCGTTACTACAGCAAATCATGAGGCGTTACTACAGTAAATTGAGGCATTACTACAGCAAATCATGAGGCGTTACTACAGTAAATTGAGGCGTTACTACAGCAAATCATGAGGCGTTACTACAGTAAGTCATGAGGCATTACTACAGTAAATCATGAGGCGTTACTACAGTAAATCATGTGGCGTTACAACAGTAAATCATGAGGCATTACTACAGTAAATCATGTGGCGTTACTACAGTAAATCATGTGGCGTTACTACAGTAAATCATGAGGCGTTACTACAGTAAATCATGTGGCGTTACTACAGTAAATCATGTGGCGTTACTACAGTAAATCATGAGGCGTTACTACAGTAAATCATGTGGCGTTACTACAGTAAATCATGTGGCGTTACTACAGCAAATCATGAGGCGTTACTACAGTAAATCATGAGGCGTTACTCCAGTAAATCATGTGGCGTTACTCCAGTAAATCATGTGGCGTTACTACAGTAAATCATGAGGCGTTACTCCAGCAAATCATGTGGCGTTACTACAGTAAATCATGAGGCGTTACTACAGTAAATCATGTGGCGTTACTACAGTAAATCATGTGGCGTTACAACAGTAAATCATGAGGCGTTACTACAGTAAATCATGAGGCGTTACAACAGTAAATCATGAGGCGTTACAACAGTAAATCATGAGGCGTTACTACAGTAAATCATGAGGCGTTACTACAGTAAATCATGAGGCGTTACTACAGTAAATCATGAGGCGTTACTACTGTAAATCATAAGGCGTTACTACAGTAAATCATGAGGCGTTACTACAGTAAATCATGTGGCGTTACTACAGTAAATCATGTGGCGTTACTACAGTAAATCATGTGGCGTTACTACAGTAAATCATGAGGCGTTACTACAGTAAATCATGAGGCGTTACTACAGTAAATCATGAGGCGTTACTACAGTAAATCATGAGGCGTTACAACAGTAAATCATGAGGCGTTACTACAGTAAATCATGAGGCGTTACTACAGTAAATCATGTGGCGTTACTACAGTAAATCATGAGGCGTTACTACAGTAAATCATGAGGCGTTACTACAGTAAATCATGAGGCGTTACTACAGTAAATCATGAGGCGTTACTACAGTAAATCATGAGGCGTTACTACAGTAAATCATGTGGCGTTACTACAGCAAATCATGAGGCGTTACTACAGCAAATCATGAAGCGTTACTACAGTAAATCATGAGGCGTTACTACAGTAAATCATGAAGCGTTACTACAGCAAATCATGAGGCGTTACTACAGCAAATCATGAGGCGTTTCTACAGTAAATCATGAGGCGTTACTACAGTAAATCATGAGGCGTTACTACAGTAAATCATGAGGCGTTACTACAGTAAATCATGAGGCGTTACTACAGTAAATCATGAGGTGTTACTACAGTAAATCATGAGGCGATACTACAGTAAATCATGAGGCGTTACTAAAGTAAATCATGAGGCGTTACTACAGTAAATCATGTGGCGTTACTACAGTAAATCATGAGGCGATACTACAGTAAATCATGAGGCGTTACTACAGTAAATCATGAGGCGTTACTACAGTAAATCATGAGGCGTTACTACAGTAAATCATGTGGCGTTACTAAAGTAAATCATGAGGCGTTACTACAGTAAATCATGAGGCGTTACTACAGTAAATCATGAGGCGATACTACAGTAAATCATGAGGCGTTACTAAAGTAAATCATGAGGCGATACTACAGCAAATCATGTGGCGTTACTACAGTAAATCATGAGGCGTTACTACAGTAAAACATGAGGCGTTACTACAGTAAATCATGAGGCATTACTACAGTAAATCATGTGGCGTTACTACAGTAAATCATGAGGCGCTACTACAGTAAATCATGTGGCATTACTACAGTAAATCATGTGGCGTTACTACAGTAAATCATGAGGCATTACTACAGTAAATCATGAGGCATTACTACAGTAAATCATGTGGCGTTACTACAGTAAATCATGAGGCGCTACTACAGTAAATCATGTGGCGTTACTACAGTAAATCATGAGGCGTTACTAAAGTAAATCATGAGGCGATACTACAGCAAATCATGTGGCGTTACTACAGTAAATCATGAGGCGTTACTACAGTAAAACATGAGGCGTTACTACAGTAAATCATGAGGCATTACTACAGTAAATCATGTGGCGTTACTACAGTAAATCATGAGGCGCTACTACAGTAAATCATGTGGCATTACTACAGTAAATCATGTGGCGTTACTACAGTAAATCATGAGGCATTACTACAGTAAATCATGAGGCATTACTACAGTAAATCATGTGGCGTTACTACAGTAAATCATGAGGCGCTACTACAGCAAATCATGTGGCGTTACTACAGTAAATCATGAGGCGTTACTACAGTAAAACATGAGGCGTTACTACAGTAAATCATGAGGCATTACTACAGTAAATCATGAGGCGTTACTACAGTAAATCATGTGGCGTTACTACAGTAAATCATGAGGCGTTACTACAGTAAATCATGTGGCGATACTACAGTAAATCATGAGGCGTTACTACAGTAAATCATGAGGCGATACTACAGTAAATCATGAGGCGTTACTAAAGTAAATCATGTGGCGTTACTACAGTAAATCATGTGGCGTTACTACAGTAAATCATGAGGCGCTACTACAGTAAATCATGTGGTTATTAATTTTGTGGTGAATTCAAAAGCTTTCTCACTGGATCTCCAGTGCTGTGTATAAACTCATGCTGTGTATTATTGATCTGAGCAGATAAACAGTACAAATGAGTAGCGCGGTTCTGGGGCATATTGCACAAAACTAGGATAAGGGATTAAGCCGCGATATCTTGGTGATCTTGTCATCTGTATGCAAAATTTAGTACGCCGCTGTCGTGTAAACGTACCCTGAAGGCACCCTCACACGAAGAAAGATAACTATAACCAAAGATGTACTAATGAACACTGTATATTAGCAGATAAATTTAGCCAGGATTACCAAAATATCCTGGCTTAATCCCTTATTCTAGTTTTGTGCAATAGGCCCCTGTTCCGCTTTGATTACGTTATTTGATGTTTCTCATAAGTAACAGAAATAGCCGGTCTCATCAGTTGGGCACGTGGGGTAGGCGCCAATGCGACCTCTAACAAAATTTAGTTGCACCAGCAGGAAAAAAGGTCGCAAAATCCCACAATTTGTTCTCGATCTGGAGCCCTGACATGCTATAACGTGCATAATATACTGCTGATATTTATATAATATCCAAAACGCCACTGCTGCA
Organism: Pseudorasbora parva; assembly: GCF_024679245.1. Taxonomy (NCBI): domain Eukaryota; kingdom Metazoa; phylum Chordata; class Actinopteri; order Cypriniformes; family Gobionidae; genus Pseudorasbora; species Pseudorasbora parva. Next base: position 1,991,540 of record NC_090183.1, read on the forward strand.
GAGATGTTATCAGGCTCATCGCCTGCTCGAGGTTCTTTACAAGGTCTCAGCAAAGACAACACAAGATGATCAGACTATATAGTGGAAGAATGATTCCCGTATGCGTTCCTGAATGTCACAGCTATAACATTGCGACACATTTTGCTGCACTGCTCCCCTCCAAATGAACCAGTGTTTTTATAGCGGAAAATCTGCAGTGTAAAGCATCAGCACTTAATAGGTGTTGTTTAAAGAGAAATTATCATTTTATTAATTAGACCCCAAAACCATTATGCGAGGCAAAGGACATGTTCAACAAAACCAATGTCATGCAAAAAAAACATTGATTCTATGGTGGCAATCTCATGCAAAAATCTACTTTTGTAGGTCTTACCTGAAACCGTGCTGTCCATCGTGCTGCTGGAGGAGGATGGATGCTGAGCAGAGAGATGAACAGAATGAAGCGCTGAAGGAGTGACGCACAGCAATGGTCTGTATTATCAGGGGAGGAATGATGGATGCAGCCGGATGGGAGGAGGAGGAGGAGGAGGAGAAGGAGGAGAGGATGAGATGAAGAAAGAAATAAAGACACGGGAGAGAGAAATGGGGAAATGATTTTGCAGACGAAGCTGGAATTTGATCTGCTCAAGAGATAAACTGAGAAAAAATTACAATAATAAAGTGATAGTTGTCTTGGAAACAAGAGCTATTTTTACTCTAATCTGATATTTAAAAAAAAGAATTGGGAATACTTTACAATGTTACATGTACTTACCATAGTAACAACAGTAAATTATGCATAATTACATAAACCAAACACTAAAGTAAGCACATGTAGTTACTAAATATTACTCAGTACATGAATGTGACCCTGGAGCTCAAATCCAATCCTGCGTCTCACGGGTATATCTGTGGCGATAGCCAACAATACATTATAAAGCTCAAAATTATCCATTTTTCTTTTAAGACAAAAATCATTAGGATATTAAGATCATGTTCCATGAAGATATTTTGTACATGTCCTACCGTAAATGTATTATTATTAGTAATATGCATTGCTAAGGACTTCCTTTGGACAACTTTAAAGAAGATTTTCTCCATATTTAGATTTTTTTGCCAAATATTATCCTATCCTAATAAATCATACATCAATGGGAAGCTTATTTATTCAGCTCTCATTTGATATTTAAATCTCATAAATTGACCCTTATGACTTTTTTTGTGGTCAAGGGTCACAAATATATAATTATACTGTAACGATGACACTTTAATATAAAGTGTAACCCATTATTTTAGTGATCTTGTTTCTTTAGTAATTACTATAAATGAAGCCGAAACCACATCATAATCTTAATCCGAACCCTATAGTAAGTAATAATAGTAATAATAATTATTAATTATTTATATAGCGCCTTTCCAGAGCTCAAGGACACTTTACAACAAACAAACAATAAAGGAAATTGGCAAAAAGAGCAGACAGAACAACAGTAGGCAATTGACAGTGCAAGTACAATAAGTGAGAAATCGGGTTTAGAAACAAAAACAAAAAATTCTAAGACCTATAACATTCAGAAAAGAGGTGTGTTTTGAGCATGGATTTGAATTCAGGGATAGTGTTAACAAAACGGAGTGATCGGGAGAGAGAGCTCCACATTTTGGGTGCAACAACACTGAATGATCTGCCATCATCTGCCATAAAGTACATAAAGTTAATTATTATTACTCAGTACTTACATATATAATTACACTGCAACACAGACACCTCAAAATAAAGTGTGACCAAAGAGTTTAGCACTAATGCAGTTCATATATCTGAAGTCAAACTAACAGTAAAAATGTCAGTTTAACGGAGAAAAAATGTTTTATTTGATATGGTATAAATATTTGATATGCATCTTATCTACACAGCAAACAATTATTGTCTTTGTATTTCTGCCTTGTTTTCCAGTACAAATATCTAAATATTCTTGATTTACTTGAGAAGCAAAATGATTTGTTGTATCAAAATTAAAACAACAAGCCAAATGTTCAGAAAAATAAACAATTACATTTTTTTTCTGACCCCACTGGCAGATATTTGTTCTTGTTTTATGCATACATTTGCAAAATGTTAGATATTTTTGTAAACAAGACGTAATACTTTTTTTGCAGTGTAATGCGACGACGTTTGGCCTGCTGTATCTGGCAAATATTTTCTAGATATTGTTGTGTTTTTTAAATAGACTACTGCATGTCCAGTCGATGAGGGACTGACCAAATCAATACCTCATCGACACACTAAAGATGGATTGGGTTCGGTCCTGTGACAAACACTCAAGACGACATTTCATCGTTTCCAATCCGCCATTGATCCGAAAGCCATCACATCAGACTGACGCTATTAATGGAACGGAGCAAGCTTGTAATTCAAGATGGAAAAACAATAGAAGCACCTTTTCTTTTTGACAAGTACTGGAAGTACAGGGTCATTTTCTAATGAGCAGATTTTAAGATAAAGCCCTAATCACATTTTTTGTTATTACTATGCTATTACTAAGGTGTTTTTTCACTTGTTGCTAGGCAGATTATTACTAGTCAAAATGAAGCAGAAAGACCTTTTGAAGAAAAGAAAAAAAAGATTAGAAAATGCTATCTGCAATGGATTAATCCCAGATAAATTCTCTAAAAACAAGTGTTCAAGTCATGAAAACATGTTTTACATTAACACACCAACATAAGAAGCAATTTCCAACATTGTGTTATACAAGGGTCAAGTCATTTAGCTTAAGTCAGTTTACTGTCATTTAAGTTGAAATGACTGAAATACCAAGTTGATTGTAGTTAATTTATGTATATATGTGACCCTGGACCACAAAACCAGTCATAAGGGTCAATGTTTTTAAATTGAGATTTATACATAATCTGAAAACTGAATAAATAATCTCTGTTTGTCCGAGATACAACTATTGAAAATCTAAATATTAAGAAAATCTCCTTTAAAACTGTCCAAATGAAGTCCTTAGCAATGCATATTACTACTACTGATAATATAAAAATGTTATATATATTTACAGTAGGACATTTACTAAATATCTTCATGGAACATGATCTTAAAATATTCTAATGATTTTTGGCATAAAAGAAAAATGGATAATTTTGACCCGTTCAATGTATTGTTGGCCATCGCCACTGAGACGCACGATTGGTGAAGAGCTCCAGTCCGATGAACAGTTTATAATGATTGTACTTAATTTAAATTTCAGCAACTTTTTCGTTATAATGCAATTTCTCATTTAGGATCATGAACATGCATGTAAAGTGAACACACTGAGGGTTGTGGAATGAGTGTACAACACTTCTGACGATTTGGATGCTATTTTAATGGTTAACCCAAATTAAAATATGCAATAACTTGCATTGAAGCTGTACATGTTTATCAGCTGAAGAATGTTCATTTCGCATGATTTTATTATTGCTAGCACATTGATGTACTGTTTGAGCTTCAGACAAGCACACAATAATAATAATATTAATAATAACAACAATAACAATAGGGTTTCAGCACTTCATACTTGAACCCCTACACTGTGAAAAACTATTTAGAAAAAAAGTCTCCTGGTTGCCTTAAAATTTTGAGTTAATACATTTTTTGAGATTCGACAACCTTTATTAAACCGGTATTTTGTAAGCATATTGGGTAATTGTGTGTTTTATTTGTGATGACGCAGCCAAATTGTGCTATTTTCATAATTTATCACATTTTTTATGTGGTTCAGATACAATAATATTTTGATTTTCTATTTATTAAACAAATTTCCTTCATTGTATCAGCTCAGTGTTTTTATTTCAATAAACTTAAAATTAAGGCAACCAGGTTACTTACTTTTTTAAGTTAAACCAACAACTTTTTTTACAGTGTAATAATAATAATAATTTAAAGAAAAATGTTAAAATATTGTTTATATTGTGCTCGGGGAGCTCTTTGGGATCGGGAATTGAAATTAAAGTATAAAAAAGAAATTCCAAGGCACTCTTCTTTAAATTATTAAAAAGCCAAGTTTATTTAACTCGCTATTTCATTGTAGAAAATATAAAAAAACATGGGAAAACGCAACCCACACGTACATTTTCCACAATGAAATAGCGAGTTAAACAAACTTGGCTTTTTAATAATTTGAAGAAGAGTGCCTTGGAATTTCTTTTTTCTACATTGTGGATATTTAATGTTAATAATAATAATTTGCACTCATGCATATTGTTGTTGTAATGTGTGAGAAGTATTAATTATAAAGTTTTACTCATAGTGTGATTTCTCCTGATTTGTATTGAATCCATTCGACCCAGAATTCGAAACATAACACACAGGTTTCCAGTTAAATATTTCATTTTTAAAACAAGACCAAAAAAACCCTCTTTTGTTTTTTGCAGCGTAACCAAAAGTGCCAGCTCTAATATTCATGTTCTCTTCCAGATTCACGGATGCGCAGTTACGCAAGTCTTCATACACAATTGATGCCCAAACCCTCAGCTGAAGGCTTGCGTGCGAAGGCTGGCTCGATTTAGCCTGCTGTCCTGAAACAACGGCACAGGGGAACCGGCGGATTTAAGGTGCTTTAGATCATCTCTCAAACACTGAACTTAGAGAGAGAACTGAACAAACACACACACTTACACTACATACGAACATATGCAAACATCCCTGGTTATTATATAAGACAGGCTCATACACTTGCTGTTTTTAAATCTAGTTTAAAAAAATGTATGGTTCGGCTTTTGACACTATTTAAGTACTGCTCTCTTATTGTTTACTTGTGTTTTGTTCTGTTTTGGCTTTTTTTCCCTCATATTATTATTGACTGTTTTGTTTTCTTTGTATTTTAGTCTATATGTGTGTACAGCACTTCGATAAGCACTAGTTGTTTTTAAAAAGTGCTCTATAAATATATTGATTTGATATTTATATGACATCTGGAGAGATTGATGATTTGCAGTCAAACCAGAAATGATTCAGACACCTGATATAATGTGTGCAGGACACTATAGTTCATTTCTGTAAGTGAGGAGTAAACTGACATATTCTTCACACAGTCACTACCAGTAAAATTTGGGAGCAAATGTGAGAAAATGTTGAAGGTGTCTGAATATAGTTTGGTTTGACTGTAGATCCTACAGATGGCATACACATCATATTGACACACACACACACGTTTGTTTTTGTGACATATGGGGACATTCTATAGGCGTAATGGTTTTTATACTGTACAAACCGTATTTTCTATCCCCTTACACTGCCCCTAAACGTACACACACACACACACACACACACACACACACACACACACACACACACACACACACACACACAGCCCCTAAACCTACCCATCACACACACACACACACACACACACACACACACACACACACACACACAGCCCCTAAACCTACCCATCACAGGAAACATTCTGCATTTTTAGTTTCTCATAAAAACTCCTCCTGTGTGATTTATAAGCCTTTTGTAAAGTGGGGCCATGGGTAATGTCCTCATATTTCACCCTCTCCTGTAATACCTGTGTCATACCCATGGCATTATACACATTTGTGTCCTCATATGTCACAGAAACATGCCCACAAACACACACACACACACACACAGAGATGTGATGCACGCCACTGTATTAACATTCATAGCATGAGCGGTGCGTATCGATTCTCTGATGCCTTCATGCAAAATGCATTGAGCTTAGACGAGAGAAAGATCAATAAAAGCGAGTCCTGATAGAAAAAGGCATTTCCCGGATTTGTAAGGGTTGGGAAAACATCTGTCGTGCAAATTAAACCGGGACACAAGTGCTTTGTTTTCCATCTCTGCTGTTTATTATATAATTGGTTAGTAATTAGAAATAAGGTCTGGGTCTTAAAAACAAAACAATATCCCATGAAATTCTGTATGAGGAATGTCTTCGTCATGTTTAGGAACTACTAGGGGGGTGATTGAAAAAAGAAAGTTTCTGCAGAGAAGCTAAAAGCATCCGAAATCAAGACTGAAGGTGTCGGTTCAGCAATGTCGTCACAGCATGGATATCAAACTCTGGAGGATTTATCCAAATATAATACCATAACTTACATGTCCTCAGAATAACTGCATCATCTATGCATGTACAGAAAACACTACACACACACACACACACACACACACACACACACACACACACACACACACACACACACACACACACATTAATGTTCTATGTGATGTCTTTTTGTCTGGGTGGGCGGTGAATGTTCCGGATCACACATTTGACCATCCACTCAATGCCGTCATTCACCCCCTGCCTGAAAAACACAAGAACACACACACACACACACACACACACACACACACACGATCAAAAACCAGTCAAGAGTTACACAGTACAGTTTTGATCTGACATTACATGCACTAACATACCAAAAAAACCTGCCTTTTTTACCTAGATATAGTATTTTTTTGTGGAGAAAAAAACTTGAAATGCCACATCCACTTCTGTGATCGTTACTGAGATCCAGTACAGAGTACAGTGTCAGCATTTTTGCAGAGATTCTTCTCAAATATATATCCTAATGCTCTCAAAAATTCAAATTGTGAAAGACCAGATGCAAAACTGGCCTGACATGAAGGAAACGTAGCGATGTAATTAAAACCACTGCAATATTTACAATGTTGGGTTGTTTTAAATTGACATCAAAATATCAATATGTAATACACTGTAAAAAACTGTGTTGGTTTACACATATAATCACACATATTTAACATAAATGGCTCCCACTGCATTATTTTCGCTACATAGTCATCTGTAAATATTTTTATTTTCTGTTTTTCTCGAAGTGATAACGTGCGCTCGCTTGATAAGTAAAAACCTGAAAAAGCTTCGATCAGGCATCAGACTCTTCCCATTTCTAAAATGAAATAAAAAATACAATAAACATAATAATATATATTTTTTTAAATAATTACAAAAATAATAAAATTAAAAAGGAATATGACTCTCCCCCTTTCTAACATATAAATAAACAAATAGTAATTAAAGCTACACTGTGTAACTTTTTTAGTTTATTCTTAGCTAAAAAAAACAGTTCTTTCAAACATATATGTGCTCATTAATGTATATTTACTTCTTTCAAGTAATAAAGTATTCTCGTAAGTTTATAATATGCCATTGAAAATACATACGGGTGAGGGGTTCGACTGCCGGTCGCCCTGTTGCCCCTTTATCTTGAAAGTACATTAGCCAAAGAGGGACATACCCGTAAATTCAAGCTTTGCCTTTCACGGTTTAACACTCGATGGCAATCATGAACAAGGTCGAACAGGAAGCCATGTTAATCTTGGACTAAATCGGCCACCGTAGGAGTTAAAACGCAATTGGAATTGAGAGGAACAGAAACTATTATTCACTGGATGGTCATATAGCTTTACACCGCTAGATGGGGGAAAATATCACACAGTGGAGCTTTAAGAAATAAAATAAAAAAATAAAATATTAAATAAAAAAAATTATAAAATAAAAAAGGAATATGACTCTCCCCGTTTCTAACAAAGACAAATAGTCATTAAAAAAAATTCATTAAATAAAAAATATATATAATAAATAGAAAAAAAATTTTTAATTAAAAAGGAATACGCCTCTCCATATGAAATACTTTTAAATGATAAAGGGTTATAAAAGTATCCCCTTTAACCTCATAACAAAAGGTATTGCTCATAACTTCATCTTTCCTGCTTGAACACAGCAGGGTTTCCACTGAATAATAAACGAGTGGAGCGAGGCCAGACGTACCCTGATAAAGCACAGCAGGGCTGCACCAAGCAGTCCCTCTTCCCGATTTTGGGAGCGCAGTCACTGAAGGCCGTCTTAATGTCGGGGACAGACAGACAGTTCTGAGGAACACAAGACCAGTATTTAGTGCTGCTGTCAAGACCACCTAATCCGAGACCAAGACCAACATTACCACCTGAGAAATTACTTATTTTTGATCAATAAATATAGACTATATAGAATGGTTACCAATCAAATGAAATCATTAACAAACAAAAAATCTTTGAACTGCAGCGGGGATACAGAAGATGCATCTGAATTGGTAAATTACAAATGCATAAATAATGTTGAGGCTTTAAAATAAATGATTGAATATTGAATATTTAACGTAATATCACGTTTGCAGTCATGCTCAAATTAGTGAAAACTAGGGATGCACCGAAATGAAATTCTTGGCCGAAGCCGAAACCGAATAATAATGAAATGCTTGGCCGAAGACCGAAGGCCGAATACCGAACGCGGTGTTTCGCATTTTTTCCATTTATTTGGCAATTTTTTTTTACCATTACAATAATTAAATAGTAAAAATTTGCTTTTTACTATTTTGTGTTGCTTTTCAGAGAAATAAATCAAATAACAAAAATACAATTTCAAAATATTTATTTAACACTGGATTTTTTTTTAACATTCCAGCAGATATTATACAAACTAAGCACAACATAACTTAAAATAAATAATTAGTAAAATAAAAAATATATTTTTATTTGGCCATCTTAGAAGCCCCCCTTCTTGAATAGCCTATGTTAGGCCTATAACTGACTGCTGAAAGAGTGTAACTCTGTATGTCTACAACAACAAATGTGCATTGAATAGTGCAAAAAATGTGGATGAACCCACAACAAATAAATAACTGTCTTAGACATAAGCCTACTTAGCCTACTTCTTCAGGAAAAGTGGCAGGTTCTTCTTTATGAAAAGTAGCTTCTCTGCTTTCTCACATGAAAGTCGGTTCCTCTTCTCATCGATGACATGAGCACTAAATTTCAGCACTAAACAGTGCTTCCACACTGCTGACATGTTTGCTGCATAAAGCACGCAGCTCTCACTCTACGTGGGTTACTTTTTGATCGCGTCATTAAAAACGTCATTGTTCGGCCAAAATTATTCGGCCTTTTTACTTATTCGGCCGAATGCCGAAAGTGCTTTTTTTGGCTATTTTCGGCCGAATAATTTCGGTTGCCGAATATTCGGTGCATCCCTAGTGAAAACAGCTCTCTTTCTCTTGTGAGCAAGTTATGTTATAATATCACGTTATAATATAAAAAGTACTTGAATTATTTGTGAGCATTTGCATTCATTTTGGTGACATTTTTTACAAAATCCCTCATTAATTTCTGAATCGGTCTGCACAATAAATAAATACAATAAGAAAAGTCATTGAAGGCATCTGAAGCATTAAGTTTAACATACAGTCACATTAATGATGTTAATGAATAAATCAGGCAATGCTCTGGCAGTTTAGTAATATAAGAGTTGTGGTCTTGAAACAAATTCCCGAGTCCTTTTAGTCTGAGACCAAGACAAGACCGAGTACAAACGAGAAGTCGAAGACCGTCAAAAAATTTAAGAAATACGACCGATAACATGGTTAATTAAAATTAAACTTTTTTGCGAATGACAACATCCAGTGGGCTCTGGAAAGTCTTCAAGGCACTTTAGACCACATTCGAAACACAGACAGCAGTAGGTCTGAGGGGAAGAAAAAAAAGAGTTCCTGGGATAAATTGTTCCAGGTAATTTCGGTGGAAACGGGGCTCTAGAGATAGCAATACATGATCACTTTCAGTTCTGTATTTGCACACACACTTCTTACCTCAACGTCCTGTTTGTTTGCCAGCACCAGAAGAGGAACTCCTTCCAGAACTTCACTGCTGATCATTTTCTCTGAATGATGGGAACATGAAGTTAGTTTACTTTTGGTATAAACTGCCCAAGTTCCAGCCAATTAGAAAGTCAAGTCAGATTTATTTCTATAGGGCTTTATACAATAGAGATCGTTTCAAAGCAGCTTCACGGAAATAAACACAAGAATAATAGAATCAATGAGGAATAAAACATTTTTATTGAAAAAGATTATGACGCTCCCGACTTAGAAAATGAATTAAATTAAAAAATTATATAAAATAAATACGTAAGTTAAAAAAGATCATGACTCTCCATTTCTAACATAAAAAAATACAATAAAAATATTCAAATAAAAATAGTAATTAAAAAGAAATAAAATAAATGTAAAAAAGTTATAGTATAAAATTAAAAAAGATTATAACTCTCCCTGTTTCTTACATACAAAAATAATACAAATAAATATATTAATTAAAAAATGGAATACAATTAAAAAATTAAATATTAAATAAAAAAATTTAAAATAAAAAAAGCGTATGAATAAAATACAATAAAAAATACAATAAAAATGATAAAATAAAAAAGTAATATAAAAACATGACTCCGTTTTTAAAATAAATAAAATATATCTATTGACTCTCCCCGTTTCTAACATAAAAATAAATAAATAAAATAGTAATGAATTTTTTTTTACAAAATAAAATATTAAATAAAAATAAAATAGAAAAAAAACGATCGAAAGATGTGTGAGCATCTCTCCTGCTGAAGTTAAAGCAGCACTGGGTAACTTTTGCTCTCGGGGTCCCCCTACAGTTACACAAAAATAATGTCCTCAACTACTGTCGTAAGCTCTGTCCTCCTACATCAGGGGATGCCATCGCGCGTGCATTTGTGGACATGATAGCCCTGAGCTAGTGATGCGCGGGTCGTCTCATAACCCGCGGACCCCGTATGTCTATTTAATGGTCGCGGGTGCGCGGCGGGTTGTAAAAATATATCCAGTGGTGCGGAGCGGGCCAAATAACTTCATAAAAGCGTCCCGCGGGTCGGTGCAGCGCTAACAGTTCCCCTGAACACTGCAGGAGGAGTTCACATGCAGCTGTTCTTCTGGCGGCGCGTGTGAAATGTTTTCATCCCAGGTACAGTCAGTGGCTTATGCTTCAGCATGTCATATGAATATCATTTCATGGGTTTGATTTTTTTCAAACGCCAAATAATCACGATGCTCACGTTTACAAGCCAGCGTCATTATAGTAGTCTATTGGTTAGCGTTTTCCAGAATCTATATGATCCTTCAGTTCAGTGTTTGAGTGGTCGGTAATCACCGTAACAAGCAGGACAGCATCGGTCGGGCACGCCTCCTTCAGCTCACGCCGACGAGCAAACGCTGGTCACATGTTGATCCTCGTCCTGCCTTTAATCCCATCACTCTCTCGTTTCCTCTTATTGCTTTCCTCCAACAAAACCTTTTCTTTCTTATGTGTCTGTGCTGCTTCAGATATGACTATATTATCCGGCGAACAAAGTTGGGCTCGCACGTCTGAATGTAAGGAAGTGTGTGTGTTGGTGGAAGTGACGTATATGCCGTAAAGCAGTCGAATTTTGTAGCTCTTTTTGTTCTCGGGTTACTACCCGAAACCCGAAGTTTAAAAGTACGATTAAAAACGATACAGACCCCATCAGGCTATGGCAGACGTGTCATTCAACCTATTGTAAGTCGATTTATCATCACAAGAGTCTTGAAAATATATTATGAAGGTTGAAAAGTTACCTGGTGCTGCTTTAAACAGTTAAACAACATGTTTGTGTCACCAGAACTCACCGAAAGCATTCTTTGACTCGCCCAAGCGCTCCTCATCGGTGGAGTCGATGACGTAGATGACGCCGTGAGATTCAGCATAGTACTAAAACAGGTAAAACACGGTAAATGTGGCATTCCTGTCTTCTCTGGTTGTTTTATATAGAGACCGCTCAATGTGTTCACAATGCATAAATCTTCAATAACTGCATTTAGTGAAGACAGGTCACCTTATCCCACAAAGACTGCAGTTCTTCTTGTCCTCCAAGATCCCAAAACATCAGGCGAGCTTTTCCCACATCAATGGTCCCGACTGAACGAGACAGAAAAAACAAGTAAAACCACAGCTTTACCTGTATGTGTTTATTCAGTTTCACAGCATAATTACTCACTGTTGAGGCCGACTGTAGTCGTGATCTTCGAAAGGTTCATGCCCTTGTAGTTTTTGCTGAATTTTGTTTTGGTTTGTTCCAGAAAGGTCTATAATATTCAAGAAAAAACAGATTTGTCTCAAAAATATGAGCTGCCAAAACTAAACTGCATATTTGAGAATCCAAAATTAGTCTAGGAATGAAATACGCAAAAAAAAAAAGTGTCAAACCGTAGTGTGTGTCCTAACTAGAAAGAATATTAGGCTCATATTTTAGACTAGACCAGGATGCTACGGTCCCCCAAAGAAATAGAAGCAATCAGAGACAGACAAGAGGCAACGGCAGGCAAGAGCTGGAACAAGTCTCAGTTAGTCTAGCACAGTATACATAGTTTATAATTATATATGAAACGAAAAACGAATAGAATTGTTAAGTGTTAGTCTTAATTGGTCAGGTACTGGAAAGATTTACATAATCTCTTTTTTTAACATGTTAAATATGGATATTTTACACAAATGGCTTCGCTTTAGAAGGCCTTTATTACACTTAAGATGATAGATGCACTTTTATGATGGATGGATGCACTTTTAAGATGGATAGATTTAACAGCATTGGACAATCTCCTAATGGAAAACTGTTCAGTGCTGTAGGAATTACAGTGCAGTCTTCCTACACCTCCTGATGTTCCTGTCTGTTGGGCCACACACTCTCATCCATATCACAACAAATATCTTTAGAAAAAATGTCTAATGGAAATGTATAGAAATATGCTTGACATATAATGACAACTAGTTCAATCATTTTGAAAGTAAAGACTTATGCTATGAACTAATGCCTAAATGCTGTGTGGGGTGAGACTATTCAACGGAGACTGATGTAGGAAACAGCAGAGAATTGTACATGATAATTTGCATGGATGTACCAAAGCATTTGCAACTTGTTCAAAGAAATGAGAAACTGCTTTTTCGATGTGCACAGGGGACACAATGATGTAAAGATTGATCAGGTAGTTTTGAGAATTTCAATTCTGATATGAGAGATATACCAAAGCGACTGAGAAAAACTGTACAATTTGTGGGTGAAATATCCCTTTAAAATCCGTTGCACCCTACTTAGACAGCACTTTCCAAGCTGACTACCGAGGCAAGGTTGTAGTGTATCATAAGCCCAAAATGTTACTAAAGCAAAACTGGTTTTATCGACTGAAAGTGAGCAAATAATTGGTCTTACCGTTTTCCCTGCATTGTCCAGACCAAGGATCAAGACACAGTACTCGTCCTTTTGGAACATATATTTGTACAGACCCGATAATAAAGTGTACATCCTCGTTAACAGACTGTTTACTAGCTCACATCACAAATACAGGTGAGTTAGCTTAGCTTAGCTGCGGTGCTAAAAACAACGCAAACAGTCACGCGCTTCCGTGAAGATTTCTATAGAGAACGCGGGGTTTTCTTCATATGATTGGAAATACGATTTCAGTGAATAAAACGTAATTCATGAGACTCTGGTTTGCTGTTTCGTTGTATCCATGTTGGCAGCGGTCAGTATTAAACGCTTCCTGGGAAGTTGTTGGCGAATTTTAGTGCATTATGGGAATTGTAGTTTATCTGTTCAGTGGCAAAGACTTAAAGAGCTTTTAACTACACCATTTAACTATAGTAATTATATATAAACGACATATATATTTGTGTGTGTGTGTGTGTGTGTGTGTGTGTGTGTGTGTTTCGTTTTAAAGAATATAAAACAATCTCCTAAGGGATACATTTCTCCTAAGGGAGACAATAAAATGGAAATACTAAATACTATTAATAATCATAAAATGTAAATACTAATACTAATCATAAAACATAATTATAAATATATTTTAACTACACTATTTAACCAACCATAGTAACCATTGGCCTATATATAATGACAAAACCAACAGTACTTTTATATTGAAAACAGACAAAAATAATTGGATTTTAATCGTTATTAGAATTTGTTTTTAATAGTATTTTTTTCATGCCTGAGGAAGATCGAAAGATCGAAACGTTGCAATGAAACAATAAATCTTTTTAATTGCGAGTTGATAGTGTGCGGGACTTCTCCTTTTCATTTTTAATAGTATTAAAAGTTTTATAGGTCAAGGTGACATCCCAATATATTGTTGCACTTTCTTCTGTTTAAAACTCATGAATCACAGTCTTCAGTTGTTTTGTTTTAAAGAATAATATAATCAATTATAAAACATTATACAGCTGGTTTACACTTTTCAATACATTAATTAAAGAAAAATCCTAAACCTAAATTTTCTCTCTCTCTCTCTCTCTCTCTCTCTCTCTCTCTCTCTCTCTCTCTCTCTCTCTCTCTCTCTCTCTCTCTCTCTCTCTCTCTCTCTCTCACACACACACACACACACACACAAAGTTGGTTACACATAAGCGATGGTGTGACGCCCCCTTATGGAGTTTGTTTGTAACGGCACACTTGTGATTTGGAGCCTGTGAGACCAAGAGATTCCAGATGACATTCAGCTAATCATGGGTTGAGCTTGACCTTCTCCAGCTCTGTGGATCTGAGGCCTAGAGTTAGGGTGTCGTTGGACCTTCTAGCTCCCCCCATGGCTCTGCATTATCATTATCAATATATTCTTATTTTATTTATTTCCCATAAAAACAGGTGTAGCGAATGATTCAGCATAATACAAAAACACAGTGTGGAAGATGGATTCATGATACACTCATAGATGCAGACACATGATGTGTTTGCTACAGCGTCTCTCTGAGGATCTCCTCATCTGTTCTGCACTCAAAACTAACATCCAAAAGCACTTTCATTTCAGCTCAGCTTCTCCCTCGACACATAAATCCATCAAAACCACAAAGAATGAAGGGAAACTCAGATCCAGTCGTGCTGCTTCTCACCTGCTTTCATTTCGCTTTATCAGGTGCATTGCAAGAAACAGACGTTTCTGTGGCAGAATCGTCAAGCACACATTAAACATCATTCCCTGGAGTAAAGGAACACAGACACAAGAAGAAACTCAGCGTCCATTCAATGCATTTGCGGCTTGACCTCTGACCTTCTGGCAATATCTGACTCCATTCACACGGAGCATCAGGACTTCTGCATCAATGCCACACTCAGAATCCATCATGATATCCCTCTCACATCTGATAATGACACTGCAGGTCAGGATAAATGGGTTTTATTTCACACACACACACACACACACACACACACACACACACACACACACACACACACACACACACACACACACACACACACACACACACACACACACACACACACACACATACAAAAATGTGTGTATACATATATCCTCCACTAAACTATGCATGCTCATGTTTTCACCATGAATTAAACTTTTTAAGAAATGTTTATATTTATTGTGCATTTTATTTTATTTTTAGTTATAAATAAATTATAAATATACAAATTATAAACCTGTATATAAATATCATTACTAATTTCAGAAAATACATTTTACAAACGCCATACATCCCCTTACAATTGCACAACTGAGTAAAAACATTAGGCTATTAAAAAATATATATGTTTATAAACAATTGACGTGATTTTTTACAGATTCTGATCACCCAGAACAGTCGCTTACATAAAGTTTAAGATAAAAATAACTAGAATTAATTAGCAAACATTCATATTTAGATAATGCATTTAGATAAACTGTTCATTCATTTCATCACTTTACCTCTGTCTTTATCCCCTTATTCCTTTATATTCCTGTAGCTATCAGAGGGCTTCGGTCTTTTTGACACATTGGCCATCCGTCATAATTAGGCAACTTTCCAACTTTCACTGGCGCGAGCGAACAAGCACATTAAAAGCGAAAGCATTCCTGTCTGTTAGATGAGAGGCGACGCGACAACAAATTCCCAACGTTAATCTGATCGCGCGTTCAATGTCGGACACACTAAAGCACAGGAGGAGAATGATGCGGTGGTCTGGGAAGAGTCTGGGGATTTGTTTAAGGTTTTTTTGGGGTAATATTTCGAATTAATATTAATAAAAAGTTGCAGTAATAAAACCGGAAAAATCACTCATTTTGGCGCCCCTATGGACGAGTGGTGCCCTAGCATTTGCCTATTCCGCCCTGTGCCACGGGCCGGCCCTGCACACACACACACACACACACACACACACACACGCACACACACAAGCCTCATAAACCACATAAACAGGCTCTCACACACACACACAGGACATGATGTTCTGTGTAAGTGCATGGATATGCAAGATTTATGATGCATATTTGCCCTTCGAGAGGCTGCTAATGGACCAGCTACATTAGGCCTACATGCATTACACCCTTACCAAATTCATACAAGAAACTCACAAAAGCATGTCCAGGTCAGAAAAATCACACTCAGCTTCAGAAGGTGTCATGGTTCTCATGAAATGCATATATATATAGGATAAATTTATATTAATTTTAACCACAAAACTCCTCGAATACAGTCTTTGTGTGTGTGTGTGTGTGAGCGAGAGAGAGAGAGAGAGAGAGAGAGAGAGAGAGAGAGAGAGAGAGAGAGGGAGAGAGAGAAAGAGTGTGTGAGAGAGAAAGTGTATGTGTGAGTCTGTGTGTGTGAGAGAAAGAAAGAGTGTGTGAGAAGATAGCAAGATAGACACAGGTGGAGCTGGATTTGCAGACATATTGAGATTAAAACACAACGCTGTGCTTCTCTATCGGATCCGACAGGAATGGTGCAGCGCACTAATGTGAGTAAAACATGCTTTTATATGCGACAGTATTGCATTGTTACAGATCGTGTTGATTATGTGTACGTGTCTAACAGAACATACCTCAGCACGCTGTCACAGGCTGGAGAATCCTTTATTTGTTGGTTCATTGCGATTCGGGATCAGAGCAGATCAGATCAGATCGGACATGTTGTGTTATGGGCCAGGGCTCGCAACGCCCAACGTCCCAGGGCTGTGTGTTTTCCAGACGGGCTACCAAAACATAAGCAGTTCGGCAGGCCGGTGACTCTTAAACGAACTGTATGTAAGAAATATATTTCAATGAATCATAAAATGGCCCTGATATGTCACTAGACATTAAGAAATCATGTTCATTTCAAATACTTCTATCACTGACAACAGTAGTCCGGCCAGGATATTCTCTTTTAAAAGTTGTTGTTGCAGCCCTCAGCTGATGTTGATGTTGTGTTTTGGCCTGAAGCTCCACCCTTCACCTATCGACCAATCACAAAGTCAGTAGTGTTTGGGTTGCCAGATCTCTAGTTACCGCAGCTGCAGATCTATAAACGTTCCTGCAGCATATCGGGCAACCACTCTACAGTCATTTGAAAGTGATTGCGGTCTAGTTTTGGCCACAATCTTACATACACTTCCTTTAAATAGTGAAATAACATTCATTTATTGATCTACGTTGTTCACTCTCTTGACTTGATATTTAAAGAGCATGCGTGCGGGTGATGAGAGATGAGAGATAAATCATTGTGTTTGTCTTATAAATAAGTTTTAAGAGCCCTCTGAGAGGATTATTTCGGTTGCTGCTTTCAAAACAATCCCTCCCTCATGAGAACTGACAGGAGCTGAAGCTCATTAAATATGCAAATCTTATCCAATCCTAGCCGTCTGCGGTTACTTCTAAGTCTCCAGTGACACGCCCATCAAAACCCAGTGTTTAGGAGAGAGCCTCAAAACCAGTGTAGTAAATAGTCTATTATTTATTAGTTATGATGTTTTTGAATATAAAAACCACACAACAGTATATATATTTTTAAAAATCCCACTCATGACACCTTTAAACATGCATGCAACCATCAGGTGTTTCGTTGCTCACTGCAGTGGGAGGGGTCTCATTAATTGTAACTGCTTTGGATGACAACAAAACCAAGACATATGAATATGGGAAGACAAAATGGGAAAGCATCGCTGAGGTTTTATTTTCAAGTATTTTATGTAGCAGACACTCTGAAAGGGACTATCGGATGTAAGCAGCACGCGTGAGACTGCAGCGAACCACATAACAGCACTTTGAGATTTTCTTTAAAATGTAATGTGCATTATAAATAAAATGTATTATTATTATTATTTTTATTATTATTATCATCATCATCATTATTATTATTATTATAACAGCTGCTTGTACGTCCACGGAAATATGCAGTGATAGGAGTGCTCATTAATACAAGAAAAACAGTTATTTTAAAAATAAAACTGTTGCCACACCCACACATAGGCAACTTTGTTTTTTCAGTGACGGCTTTAAAACGAACTCGGTAAGTGCCATATTATATTTTGTGTAATCCCTTTATTTAATATAAATATTTATTCAAGTTATAATTATAATATAGGCCTATGGCATTTAGCTGACCTAGAAGAACGATACACGGCAAATTTCAAATCTTGCGTAACGATGACGTATTTCCGTAGCGGATACTGATTGGATGACGGTCACTGAATGGAAGAAGATGCTTTAAGAGATTCGGTTTCATATCAGTTCGACAATATTTCGACGTTGGATTTCAATCGCAAAGGTAAGGCGACTACTTGATTTACTGTTGATACTGACTTGCTATTGTATAACATTATTCACAATGTGAAATTGTAATCGCTAACTTTAAGCTGTTTAAGTTAATTTAAGAAACCGATTTGAAGTAAAAAAATAAATAAAAAAGAACATGCAATTCGACTCAGTTAACACTAGTAATTAAATGTGTGTTGTATATTCGATCGAACTACGAGTGTCTTGCTTTAAAAAACATTATTTACAGTTAAGTTGTAACTGTTTCTAGTTTAACATTTTTAGATGAATGTATTTGTAGAAAGCATGCTTTCATATACAACAGTTCATATACTATTTAGCTCTGTTAACGACACTACTAAACGTGTTAAATGTTTTTTTTCTGAGCAAACTTAAAAGTAAAATGGTAGAGTGTTGACACTGGACCTCTCTATTTTAAAACATTATTCACAATGTTAAATTGTAACTGTTTAGTTACATAAAATGATTATTTCAGTCATGTGTCTTAAAATAACTTGCCTTAAATACTTTTAAGCAATAAAAAGTCAGTATATACTATTTGGCTCTGTTAGCACTAGTAAATGTAGTTCTTATCTAAATTAATTGTTATTTTAAAACTTTACTCACAATGTTAAATTGTTAATGTGTTTAATAACTTTATTTGGTAACTAACCATGAGCAATGCATTTGTTACTGTACTATTTGCTTACTTTAGTTAATAAAAATACAGCTGATCATTATTTGTTCATGTTGCTTCACAGGGCATTTACTAATGTCAACAAATACAACTTTTGATTTGACTAAAGCATTAGTAGATGTTGAGATTATTACATTAATTAAGATTAATAAATGCTGTAGAAGTATAAAGTAGAATGCTGACTCTGTGATGTACTATTTTAAAACATTATTCACAATGTTAAATTGTAATTTTCGGTTAATGATTGGTTTATTGGCCTCTGTTTACAGTTCTGAAAAATATGGTAGATCCTGATTTGCCTATAAAAAGATTCAAATTTAAATATAAGGAAAACAAAAGTACAAGTTTTGTGCAGTTCACAGCACATCAGTTGTTCTGCACAAAGACAAAAGAGTAGTGTCAGTGTTTTATAATGAAAACGTGAATAGTAATGTTATTGTCTGAGGTGTTAATGGGCTATTGCAAGCCACGGACTGCTGGGTACTTATCTATCTTCTGGCTCTTTACGCCTGCCTTGTGCTCAAGAGATCATGTTTATTTCTGGGGTTTCCTGAAATGTATTTATGCATTGATTTTAACAAATCTAAACATTGTTTATGTGCTTTTGTTTTGACAGACCACGAAAAGATCATTGAAGTTGCCAAGCCCAGTCATGTCTGAAAACTATGAGTTTTATACTGTGAATTCTAACATTCAAAAAAAGGCAAGGGCAAGTGTTGCTCGGATTTTGAAGTCTTTGCAAACTCCTAACTCTAAGACTAGTGATGACAATGCTCATAATCAACAAATCAGTGGAAATAAAAGACACAACTCTTGTGATAATGATGAAGAGAATTACTTTGCAAGCAAGAGACTCAGAATTGAGGATCATTCAGAAGTTTTTGCAGCTCTCCAAACACCATCCCCAGCACAGACTATGGTTGAACCCCTCAGAACTCAATCCAGACACACAGCTGGTATTGCAAGTCCTAACACCACTAGGAATAATTTAAGTTCATGCACCAGTGCAGTTGGAGATGGAGACAGAACATGTTGCAGTGTTTGTAAGTATGCACAACTTCATGATCATCTTTTCTTTGGGTGGCTGTCCAGTGGGAACATTTTAAGATTTAACTGACTAAATATCCAAACACGTTACAACAAACAAGCTTCAAGGTCATGTATGCTCATTTATTATTTTTGTTTTTTTTTGCAGCCCTGCTGACTGAAGTTTTAAAAGCACAAGAGGTCATCAAGCAACAACTCGCCATCATTCTGAAGAATCAGCAAACACACAACAGTGCTCAGTCCCAGAGTGATGAACTTCCAGACATCAGCACATTCAACCTCCCGTTGTCAGATTTATCTGATCTGGAAAGGCTTGACAATCAAATAAAGGATCAGCCAGAACAAATGAAGAAGTTGGTAAGTTACAGTCCTTGCATTTTCCCACACAATTAGTCTTGTAATGTATGGATTATAATTTGATTGAGACTCAGTTATTGTTGTATTGTTATTTTGGCTGTATTGATGTTTCATTTTGTGTGTTTTTTTCCCCGAAGGTAACCCATTTTGGAATTATTGGTGGGTTTTCTACTAAAGAAGCAGTGTGGTGTATCCTGGGAAAGCTTTTGGTGAACTCCTTGGCTAAAAAAATTAACTGGAGTGGTGCAAACCAAAAAGTGGCATTTCGTGCTTTGGCCCTCAGGACTGTTGTAGTCGGTGAGTTGATTTTATATATACATTCCAGTACATACATTGTGTAAGACTATTTTCATATGAATATATTTTTTTTGCTACGCAGTATTCAAGTATTGTTTTTTCTGTTATGCTTATAAAAATAAAATATAAAGTCATATGCAGGTTGTACTTGTTTGTAACAATCACAATTTTTTCTGTACTTTGTTGCGCAACAAAAAGTATAACTATCAATTTTTGAATATTGTTTGCCGTTTACAGATGCAGTGAGGACAAATGCCCATACAAAGAGCTCCACTGATAAAGAGGTGGAAAACTATATTACAAGATGGTTACAACTTGCTCCTGACAGGGATGGAGGAAGGAGGCAAAGAGTGAAGTCGAACAACGTGTTCAATGTTTAAATTACTTTGAGCAATCTTTATAATTTTTTTGTTTGTAATTTCAGGTTAAAAAAAATAAAAAAATGCAGTTTGAGATGCGTCTTCATACTTGTGCACGTTTTTATTCATGTAAATTTTTTTAGATTCAACTTTATTCATAAATGGGTGTTTTAAGATGGTTATTGATACTTATGCACTTTTAAAATTATTTTTAGATTCAACTTTATTTAAAAATAGGTGTTTTACAATGTTTGTTTACACTTGTGCAATATATATATATATTGCACAAGTGTAAACAAACATTGTTGAATCAAGCATTTGTGAAGCCACAACACGCACGACCTTGAGGCGGATGGGCTACAACAGCAGAAGACCCAACCGGGTACCACTCATCTCCACTACAAATAGGAAAAAGAAGCGACAATTTGCACGAGCTCACCAAAATTGGACAGTTGAAGACTGGAGAAATGTCGCCTGGTCTGATGAGTCTCGATTTCTGTTGAGACATTCAGATGGTAGAGTCAGAATTTGGCGTAAACAGAATGAGAACATGGATCCATCATGCCTTGTTCCCACTGTGCAGGCTGGTGGTGTAATGGTGTGGGGGATGTTTCCTCTGCACACTTTAGGCCCCTTAGTGCCAATTGGGCATCGTTTAAATGCCACGGCCTACCTGAGCATTGTTTCTGACCATGTCCATCCCTTTATGACCACCATGTGCCCATCCTCTGATGGCTACTTCCAGCAGGATAATGCACCATGTCACAAAGCTCCAATCATTTCAAATTGGTTTCTTGAACATGACAATTATCATGTGAAATATCTCGATACAAATACACCTAAAAACATAATCACAAGATCATGAACGACAGCAGCATCAGAGCATTCTGAGATACAAACTTTATTGTACATTTGCCCATGAGCTCATGGATTTGAGTGACTACACGACGGATATGCTACATAATAATCAAAAGCTCGATATATAGTATGGCATTTTGCGGTTCAGAGCATGCCGGCAAGCATTTGCTTCTCTTGAGAAGAAAAATAAAAAACAACATCGCTCATCGTTTGTGAAAAACAGCAAGCATGGATTCGATCCGAGACTGTCGAGTAAACATAGGCGTGGTGGCAGATGATAAAACGACTGAAGCCCAAAAAACCATTTCTGTCATGAGTGTCACTAATCACACAAAGACGAGAAACTCAAGGCTTGAAGGATATGTGACATGCGTGGGCCTTTCCTTGGATTCATGCGCTCAACATGGACAACCTTCAAACTAATGTGTAAGATTAAAAAAGCAAAACGTTTGGTCCATGATGATCATATTGAATACAGTAAAAGAAAAGCTTATCCAGCATATATACTCAGACAAGTGTGTGCTGGTTAGTGCTGGTCTCGATCTGGCAATGCTAGTTGACCACACAAGTCTTGCTGGTTAACTGAATTAAAAATCACAAACACCACATATGCCGTTAACAAATCCATCTATGGTAACGCTTTACAATAACCCAGCAAACACAAATATGTTCTAAGAAAATTTTGATAATGTTCTCATTAAGTTATGAAAATGTTTAATGTTAAATTTGTCGTTTTTTCTTGGTTATGCGAACATTAAAGGTGCAGTATGTAAGAATGACAGCTAGTGGTTGAAATGGGTATTGCAGCCCAAATTTACGATATACTCCTCCTTATACTCGACGCTCACGCGGGTTCCCAGTTTGAGGACACGCTACAGGAATGAGTGCAGTTGACAATGAAAGCCAATGTAAGACTGTGTTTTAATACGCTCTCGTTCTTTTTAGATGAATGCCGAGGCTTTTAGATCGGGCAGAATCTGCGATCTCTGACCCAGTTTGTTCACTGGCTTTCATGGCACCAGTGTTCATTTTGAAAGCAAATTTTATCTTAGTTTTAGTCATAGTCTTTAGACTCAAATGCCATTTGGTTTTAGTCACCTCAATTGTTTTTAGTTTGTCGACTAAAATCTGAGTTTAGTTAAACTAATGCATCTAAAGTCCAAATTTTTATATAATTTTTGAGAGCATAATTACAAAAACAAAAGCCTCACCATTAAAATCTATATCCCAAGCACACATTTATAATCTTATAATTTGATTAGCCTATATGGCAACACATGTTGCTCTTGACTGTATTTTTTTGTTGTTGAAGTGAATCCAATCATATTTACAGCAATTCAAAACCATCATCTGTGCATCTGATGTGTTTCAGCTAAAGGGATAATCCATTGGCTTTAAAGGTGCACTATGTAAGTTTTCCGTCCGCTTGAGGTCGCCTATTCAAAATAAAGGCGTAATTTATGATGCCACATTTGAGCTCAGAATCTATGACTCGGGCAGAAATCATGTTTATGGATGTGTTTATTAACATTACTGTGAAGCAGAGCAGGAGCGAGTGTGTAGGAGCTGAGCAAGGCCGCTGATGAACGCAACACACAGCGGGACTTTTATTATGCCACAGTCGCCAGCGCCAAATACTCTTTTCCAGTCATAAATGTGAGGTAACGAAGCTGTTGATCATATTAGACACATCTGAGTGTGTTAAATGATGTTATTAAGTTACTCTATGCGTTCACCCAGCGGCTGCTGTGACTCTTGTTCACACTGCAGTGAGATTAAAGCGCTTCTGCAGAATAAAGCCGGAACCGAGGGTAACGCGGATATGATGTCATCGACAGGCCACGCCCTCACACGTCTCGGTCAATTGGTTAAAATAGTATTTTTCTCATGATTTATAAATAGTTTAAAACATTTGGGAGATTGTAAGTACTCATTTAAAGAAAATATATAACACTGGTCTAGTGGTTTTTGGGATATTTTACTGAAAAAAAATACTACATAGTGCACCTTTAATCTATCGGCCAAATTTTCTTATCAGGCCGATAACGATAATATTTGCCGCATCGACACAACATCCTCAATAAACCTGTCTCCGGTGTGACGACTCCAATCTTTCGAATATGTATTGATCTAATATGACTTCTGACCTGTAAAGTTGCCAGAATGATAACCTTACACTGTTTGTTCGTCGGCTAGAGGAGAACTGGCACCCCGACTGAGTCTGGTTTATCCCACGTTTTTTTCCTTTATTCTGGTCCTTAAGGAGTTTTGGTTCGTTGCCACAGTCCCCTTTGGCTTTTGGCTTGCTCAGTTGGGGACACTAAAATTTCAACTATATTACCGATCTGCCAGCAATGACAATATATGATAACTGAAATGAGCGGATAACTTCACCGTTTTCTCCAGAGCGGCTGTACAGCCCAATCAAATTCTGTTGCATTATTTTGCTTTTAACACTGAAGCTGCTTTGAAACAATTGGCATTGTAAAAAGCGATATATAAATAAAGGAGACTTGACTTGATAATTGAACATATATCAACCGATACCGATATGGTGACCAATATATCGTGCATCCCTAATAGACAAACTATAGGAAATCGGGAAGGTCCCGTTTTGTAAGTTTCATTTCAAGCTGTTGACACATTGGCAATAAAAAAGCAATTAATACATGAAAAAGATTATATATAGCCCCTTTAACGTAACGTTCCAACGTATCATTCATCAAACATTATGGGAATGTTACTTTGAATGTTCTCTGAAACAAGTTACATTTAAAATAAAAGTAAAAATAAATAAATAAAATGTAAAACATTTTTGAGACCATTATCAAAGAGCAGATGACTTTGAACAACTTTCACTGTGAGCTGGGAAGTTTCAATTAGTTAACATTAATTAAATAAACTTAATAATAAGCAATGCATTTGGTACAGTATTTATTAATATTTGTTGTTAAATACAAATTCAACTGGTCATGCCAGCTCAGCTCCATTAAATCATTAAAATATACAATATTTTGAATACTTTTGATTTGAATAAGGTGTTAGTAAACTAAGATTAATAAATGCTTTTATAATTATTAGTTCATGTTAACTAAGGAAGCCGTATTGTAAAGCGTTACCAGATTTGTGATTGTATTTGTGCTGATCTAATGGCTGTCGTGAAGGCTGTGAGTCTGTACAGTGAAAACAAAACAACAGCGTTTAGAAATACATTCGCAAGCATTTCAGAACCAAACTGACTTCAAGTAAACATTTACACACAACAGGAACAAAACTGACAGTGTTATAAAAGATACCAAAGGCAATTGAGCAAAATACAGAGTATTCTTTGGAAAAACAAATCGAAACCAAGCAAGGCAACTGTGACGATATTCAACTCAAATCACAATTACAGATTCACCGACTGAATGTGCAGAACTCGACCCTCTCTGCCAAACCAGTACTGTGGCGTACAGGAGGATACGATGGTACTTGTACTTGTTTGTAAGGGATCGCCAGCTTCAGATCTGTCACATGACTCAACTCAAATGAATCAATGACTTACTCAATGTGTGTCTGTTAGGCTAAAATGTGTTAATCAGCAATATTTACCATGTCTAGGAAGTAATTCAGCTGTTTTTACTTAATTTTAAGCATTTTGCATTCAGTTCAGGGAAACCAGGGCTAGTTGTCACATGGCGAAGACACTGAGTCAAAAGTGCAAATACACCAATGTTTGTTTTGTTCATTCAAAACTAATTTTTTATACACTGTATATACCCAGGCTGGTGCACACGGGGAAGATTATCATGCGTGCTTTACGCCGATATTTAATGCCTCGTGACTAAAGAAAGGGGCCCACGTGAGTGTGCACACCGACACACACCGGGCGTAAAGAAAAACGCCTCGGGTTCGTTTTATTTGTTTGACGTGCCGCATTAAAAACAGGCTGACCAATGAGATTGGTGGATTTTTTCACGTTCCTGGAGCAGCTGAAATTACAGTAAGGGTGCTTTCACATCTGCCTCATTTAGTTCAGTTGAATCGTACTAGAGTTCGTTTCCCTCTTTGGTGCGGTTCGTTTAGTTTGGTGTATAAGGCTGCTTTCACATCTCTAGTTCGGTTCATTTGGTCCGAACCAAAGGCAAATGTTGCATTTTTCAGCTTTTTTGGTTCCTTTTCACACCACACTGATTGCTTTGGTCCGAACCAGTTGAAACGAACCAAAACGCAGGCAGGTGACAACATCCACATCACTCATTGGCCATGGCGTATTTCCTAAACTGCTTTTTGATTGGTCAGAATTTACGTGTGGAAAAATTCCAACAGAAGAGGCAAAGCCAGCAAACTATAATAACCCTATGGAGAGACGACTGCGGGCTGGTTTTGTCCCTGGCCATAATCTACTACACTGTGTGTATTTACCACAGTATGCAAACAATACATTTCTATAATGAAGCGCGGATGCGGCGTGAAAACAACGCTCTAATGCTCTCCAGACGGCGAGCGTGCATCACTCGTCACTTCAAGAGGAGCCGTGCATTAATTATTCTTAAATCTTGACATGCTCATCTTCCCGAAAATATTGGCAACGGTCTATCAGGTAATAATGTCATGCACGCAATGTCAGCGCAGCTAACTACGGCAGCTGGTTCAGTCCAAAAATGATCAGTACTTTTGCAGTTGGTTCTCTTCGAGGTCGGATCACGCTCTCACCACAAACGAACCGCTCCAGAGTTCGTTTGAAAGCGTACCGAGACCAGCTCTTCAAGGAGGTCTCGGTACGCTTGTTTGGTCCGCTTTTGGTGCGCACCCCGACTGCTTTCAGACCTGACCAAACGAACCGCACCAAAGAGGAAACGAACTCTAGTACGATTCAGCCGAACTAAATGAGGCAGGTGTGAAAGCACCCTAAGCAGCAATCGCACTCGGGTGCACATCATTTTTGGACTAAACCAGCTTTCGTAGTTAGCTGAGCTGACATTGCGTGCGTCTCGATCAGCTCCCTAGTTCAGTAGTCAGGGCACTGATCAGGACATAAATCAATGGGCTGACTCCCTGATCAGTGCCCTGACTACTGAACTAGGGAGCTGATTGAGACGCACCCATTGTGTGCATGACATTATTACCGATAGACCGTTGCCAATATTTTCGGGAAGATGAGCATGTCAGAGTTAAGAATAATTAATGTACGCCTCCTCTTGAAGTGACGAGTGATGCACGCTCGCCGTCTGCAGAGCATTAGAGCGTTGTTTTCACGCCGCATCCGCGCTTCATTATAGAAATGTATTGTTTGCATTCTGTGGTAAAAACACACAGTGTAGTAGATTATGGCCAGGGACAAAACCAGCCCGCAGTCGTCTCTCCATAGGGTTATTATAGTTTGCTGGCTTTGCCTCTTCTGTTGGAATTTTCCCACACATAAATTCTGACCAATTGAAAAGCAGTTTAGGAAATACGCCACGGCCAATGAGTGATGTGGATGTTGTCACGTGCCTGCGTTTTGGTTCGTTTCAACTGGTTCGGACCAAAGCAATCAGTGTGGTGTGAAAAGGAACTAAAAAAAGCTGAAAAATGCAACATTTGCCTTTGGTTCGGACCAAATGAACCGAACTAGAGATGTGAAAGCACCCTAAAACACGACTCGCTGAGCACACATTGATATCCAAGAAGAGGATGACGAAGATGAAACAAGGCAAGATGAATGTAGAACTACTGTTCTCTTTGGTGTCTGAAGACCACAAAGAACTTCATGAATTGCAGATGAAACCGGATTCCATGGTGAGTTTCATTTCACTTCATTTTCCAAAAGCGCCGTCTACTTTCAGGGAGTGAATTTGCATGTTCACTCGGCGCATCACCAGTGAAAATCGCTTGGGTATGAACACAAAGACACATCGAAAAATGTCTTGGAAAAACGCTGGTGATAAGCCTACGAGATATTCGTAGAGCCAACTCAAATTAAACTAATTGGTTCAATCAAATTAACTTTTATGAGTATTTAGAACTTTTTCTTTTCAGTTCACAAAAACGACACATTTTAAGTAATCTGAACTGTTTCATTGTTTTGAGTTTAACTTGTTTCTTTTGATTTTGACAAACTTAAATTTAACCGAAACTGGGCTGGAATTTCTATTTCCCAGCATGCTTTGCCATGACACAAAAGTGAAGAGTAATTAAAGTGTAAAATCTGCAAGTTCTGCTTACCTAAACTTTACATTTCAAAATGTTTTGGTTGAGATTTGCCAACTGATTCGGGTTACTATTTCATGTCAGCTGTTTTTGTAATTTATATAGTGTGACAACATGCCCCACTACAGTACAGTAGAGAAACACCAAGGCCATGTATTCGATTCCTTGAGAATGCATGACCCGATAAAACGTAAACATTACAAGCAATGTAAATCTGTTTGGATAAAAGCATCGGCCAAATACAGTGATTACATATGTCAGGAGTTTTTATAACTTATATCATATAGTGTGACAACATGCCCCACCAAGGCCATGTGTTCGATTCCTAGAGAATGCATGACCCGATAAAACGTACACATTACAAGCAATGTAAATCTGTATGTCAGCAGTTTTTGTAACTTATATCATATAGTGTGACAACATGCCCCACCTAGGCCATTTGTTCAATTCCCAGAGAATGCATGAACTGATAAAACAAACATTGCAATGTCGGTTTTGGATAAAAGCATCTGCCAAATGCATGTAAATGAACACATTTTTCCAATGAAACTGCTTTCAAAAAAAATTTGCTTTCAAAACCATGACAAACATTCACTGGTGTGGAAAATGTGTGACAACTAGCCCCGGTTTTGTCCTCTCTGTCCAGCACAAGCAACAGAAGAACAGCATTAAAGGGCGAGACTGTCGGATATCTGAACACAGGCGATATGGAAGACGGGATGATGTAAACTAACTAACTTTCCTCTTTGGAAATGTTCAGTCTGACTGTGTGAAGTGACTTCTACATTATATCCGGCCTCCATATACAGACTTTTTTGTTCATTATGGTTTCAAGCAATAAAAAATAAAAATAAAAAACACTAAAAGGCAACAGACCATCAATTACATCAGAACAAGGCAAAACAATACGATGCATTTGTCACGTAAAATCAGTGCTTTCAAAAGAGTAGTTTTCCCTGTTTCATGAGTGAGTACCCTGTATAAATAAATATATATATATTAGGGATGCAAGAATACAGTTAATCCACGGTTCAATACATACCTCGGTTTTTATTCACGGTTTTTTGGTTCAGTTTTGTTGTTGCTATTCTATTCTTAGGTGACGGGAACAGAAAAAGGTTAAGGATAAAATGTTTTTATTACAATACTCTTTCTTTATTTTACTTAAACTTAAAACTTTACCTAAAAACCCCTTGTACACATTCCTGGTGTATTGTATAATATAAAATTAATATAGCTATATAAAGATTTACAGTGGGAGCTCAGAGATGTAATGAATAAATGTAGGCTAAAATTAAAACTACATAATGTTTAATATACAACAAGAATTAAAAGCTACTGTATTAAAGGTCTTTTTTTATTATTAACATCATTTTAGAGGTGAACTGTCCCTTTAAGGACAGCGTGTTCACTATAGGCTGCGCTGCTGTCAATTGAAGACCTGCTCACATCTCATATATAGACGCACTCGATTTTACTTTCACTTTAGATATAACCGACTGTGTTTGTAAACCTTGTGTGTATTTGACAGTATTAGCGCACGCAGTAAGACTGTCCAGTAATAATATGTGTTTGAAGGACGTTTAGTGCGTGCGATTAAATGCAAAACAGCCCATGCATAATTCAATGTTTAACCGGCAAGGCTTTAAAATGCGGCTAACATCCCCTAACTTTAGTGCATATGATTGGATATTTGCTCATATCAGCGCGTAGACTCACAGACACACTCAAACAGAGCCGAAATAAACTGAGAGGAATATTTCAAATAGAGGGAAATGGAAATAATTAATTAAATGCAAAACCGGAAAAAAAACGCAATTCACCAGCGTGTATTGAACCGTGAGTGCCGTACCGAACGGTTCAATATTATATTGAGTGTTGTGGCATCCCTAATAATAATAATAATATATATATATATATCAACTTACAAAAGTAAGTGTTTGTGCTGCCTTTTTCAATTTTAAGTGTAGTCAACTGAAATATCC
Organism: Pseudorasbora parva; assembly: GCF_024679245.1. NCBI lineage: Eukaryota > Metazoa > Chordata > Actinopteri > Cypriniformes > Gobionidae > Pseudorasbora > Pseudorasbora parva. The sequence continues at coordinate 2,021,659 of NC_090183.1, forward strand.
AAGTTAGTACAACTTCAATTAGTAATGCAGGACAAATACTTACTTTTTAAGTTGAAACAATTTTTTTTACAGAACTAACCAAGTTAGAACATGTGAGATGTTTATATATATATATATATGCTGAATGATTGTGAAGCAAATGTTACGGATACAGAATAAATGGTTACAGAAATAGTTTATGTACAGTTTTTTAGAAATTGCTTTGGAAGGTTTAGTATCTTTAGGAAAAGAAAAAAAATATTAGCAAAAAATAGGCTTTAAAATTAACTTTAAATATACATTCTTTCTAAATATTCCTAATTTATCAACATGCAAATTATTAGTCCAGGTTGTTTTAAAAAAAATGTAAACTTGAGAGAGAGAGAGAGTGATATTTTATATTTCTGATGTACTTGAAGTGAATTTCCTAACCATGGTATTAATTTAGGGAATATTGTGATTGACATCAAGTGACCTGGTTTAAAGTCGTTTTGAAATTCACAAGCTGTCGTGAAGTACATTCACAAGCGAACATGGACGACACTTTTTAAAGGGATCGTTCATCCGAAATCTCAGTTCTCTCAATCCCTCGCCCACATGTCGTTTATCAGCCACTAGCAACTATACCTTCAGAAGGCTTGAAATACAGTGCACGAGTGAAATAAACAACATTTTAAAAAACAAATAATTCCTGTAGCTCAAACACTAGCAATCCCAAGGAATGGGTTTGATTCCCATATGAATTTATACAATGTAGACCTTCAATGCAATGCAAGTCCCTTTAGATAAAAGCACCTGCTAAATGCATTTACCCTCATCCTTCCCTCGGGTCATTTTGACCCAAAACTCTTTAAAAAAAATTGTTTTATTATTGAGCGTTCATGGGAGTGGTCCAAGACCTTAGGACTTTTGTCGCATTTTAACCATGAATACACACAATCTTGACTGTATTCGAGGAGTTTTGTAGTTGAACTTTAAAAAAAAGGTAATTAACCCTTTCCTCGCAGGTCAATCTGACCCCCGTAGGAATGAATGGAATGCTTCAGTACACAGAGAAAAACCTAAAAATGCTAAAACTTTACCCAAAAATGAAAAATGTGTGTGTGAATGCATTCTAATGAGAACTGACTTTAGGACCCAGCGGGACAACTCATTTGCTCCATTTATAGAGCTATAAGGCCATCTAATGGCAAGTGTCATGAAATATCATGTAATAATATTATTAATCCACTGAATTAAAAGGGCTACGCATTAAAACAAATATTTTGAATTTAAGTTTAAATAATATGGTTTAATTATTATTTATTGGAAAAAATCAACAGTAATTTATAGAAAGAAAAAAAAAAGAACATAAAAAAGCATAAAAAGAAGAAATATTATCAAAATGAAATGAAAAGCTATCTGGACAATTTTTTTTTTGACAATAATTTTAGGGATTTGGGCCATTTTGACCCACGAGGGAAGGATGAGGGTTCATGCACACTTATTTTTGAGCTTGACAGATGTTTGTATTTTTTGTTGCAAATAAATCATACAGTTTGAAGCGACACAAAAGTGAGTAAATAATCATTCGTTTTGTTTTGGGTGAACGATCCCTTTAACTAAATCGATGCAAACACTGATAATGTGCGAATCCATAAGAGAAAATGTTCTTAAAGATGAAAATGCACCACATATGAAACGATAACGACCGTTCCGGCGTCTCCCATCCATCCTTACGGTAACCTGATGGATAAGCAAGTGCTTGGCTCCCAGAAGTCATTGCTGGGTTTCCGCAAACGGTCTCCACCTTTCCTTTCTTCGGCTCGTGGAGCTGTGCTTGTTAGAGAAACACTGCTTTTTAAACACGCAGGTGCCACAAATGCAGTCTAGCGTGCACTTCGCTGGTCCCTCGTAGTTTCACTTTGGCCCGGACCAGCCTCTGTCTCCGTAGGCACCATCTTGTGGCGACGGGGCGCACAGATCGGAGTCCGTATCCGACTCGCCCTCCGCGATGTAAGGCCTTACTTTAGCGCAGCGAGACACGCCGCTGAAGTAGGCGTTGTTGAGAAAGTCCAGGTTTTCTTTGGACTGCGAGATGCTGAAGCCGCTGAAGGAGCGTTCGAGTTCCTCATGGTCCACCGAAGGGATGGATATGGACGTGTCGCTTTCAGCTCCGGCCTGATGGTGCGAAAGAGCCAACGGTCGTCCATCTTCGCCCACATTTCCGCGAGAATGATGAGGACGAGAACCTCCGTTGTGGCCGGCGGACGAACGCTCGTGGGCTGGAGGTGGAGGGATGCGCACTAGCGAGGGGTCACCCATTGGAGACGTGCCCTGGGCGGGTTCGGGGAGGGTTTGTGGATGCCAGGATGTGGAGGGTGGGCAGTGGTGATTGACGCAGGTGGAGGGCGGCGGGTCAAAGTTCTTCTGGCCAGCTGAGCTGTTAGATCGGATGATTTTGGTGATGGAGCCACTCTTCTCCATGTGCTCCACCGGACTGTGGTACGGCGGCGCCGGGTCAGGCTCTTTAGAGGCGAAGTAGGCATCCGTCTCGGACTGTGGGATGCCCATACGCTGGATGTAGATGTTCACCAGGAAATCCAGTTTCCTCTCCATTGACATCACCTGAAGAATAGGAAGAGCTCATCAAACACAAGCAGAAGCAATACTAATATAGTCGCAAAGAAGAAAACAGATAAAAAACTAGCTCTGAGGCGGCTATAAAACAGAATAAATCTGTGTTTTTCTGTGTACATAAAAATATTGAAGTGTTATTGAAGTTGAAATTATCAACTTTATTTATATAGTGCTTTTACAATGTCGATTGTTTCAAAGCAGCTTCACAGAGTTAAACAGGACAATACTGCAACATAATTAGATTTGGCTGTACAGTCGTTCTGGAGAAAACAGTGATGTTATCAGCTTATTTTAATTTATCATAGAGAGACAATGTTGGCAGACCAGTATTATAGTTTATAGAATTAAATAAGACCCAATTAGTTAATTTTATTTATATATTTAGTTGAATAACTTAGATCATAATTTTAGTGTCCCAAACGTAGCCATTTAAGCCAAAGGCGACCAAAGGAACCCAAACTCCATCAGGGCATGATGGAGAAAAATAAACCTTGGGAGAAACCAGACTCAGTTCTCCTCTGGCCTATTAACACACCGTGTATGATTATTATTCTGAAACCCTACAGGTCAGAAATCATATTAGATCGGAATATTTACAATTTCTGTGTATCACACAAGAGACGGGATTATTCAGGATGGTGCGTCGATTACACAAGGATATAAATAAGAATATCTGTTGCTTATTTTATCTTATCATTATTTTATGCTTAGTAAAATAGAGACACTTGGTTAAATTAAAGGGGATGTGTTATGCCCCTTTTTACAGGATTGTAATATAAGCCTCAGGTGTCTCCAGAACGTGTGTGTGAAGTAGAGTCCTGCAACGGGTCGGGTACCCGCATAAAAGTGGCTAAAACGGGTGGATTGTGACATTCCTAAAATTCACGGGCGGGGATGTGAGCGGATAATTAACTCCTTGTGGGCGGGTAGTAGCGCGGATGAAAAATATGTGCAATATTTCTATGTCTAAATGACCATTACACATACGCGACAACGATATGACATTTCAATCAACTTTCAATCAACTTTATTTATATAGCGCTTTTACAATCACGATTGTGTCAAAGCAGCTTCACAGTGTCAAACAGGATAATATTGCGACAAAATTAGATTTGGCTGTACAGTCGTACTGGAGAAAACAGTGATGTTATCAGCTTATTTTGATTTATCATATAGCAATGTTGGCAGATCAGTATTATAGTTTATAGAATTAAATAAGACCTAATTCATACATTTTATTTGTATAATAAGTTGAATAACTTAGATCATAATTTTAGTGTCCCCCATTTGACCCATCACGTCACTACTACTGCAACAGTGCAACTTTTGTTGATGCCTCTCGTAGCCCAGATGGAGTGAGCGTTGCAGGAGTATATGGATGAAGTAAAAGTAAAGTTGGTGAGTTGAGTATGTGAAATCGTTGACAACGAGTCTTTAAAGGCACTTTAGCCTGTTTCATTAGCCCATTTATGACACTGTTGTGATGTTGAGAGAGGTGCACGATAAAAAAATAAAAAAAAATTATAAATTTTTTCCTAACCCTAACCCTAACCATTTTAATTGGAATGATTTTAGTGTGTGTGATTTATCACAAACACGGATCGGGTAACGGGCCAAATATTAACGGGTCTGGGCGGATTTAATTTTGATATTTTCACGGGTCACGGGTCGGATCTGGTGCTGAACTTTGCGGGTACGGTCGGGGGCAAGTCTCCAAAAATGGACCTGTGCAGGACTCTGTTGTGAAGTTTCAGATGATTTATTATAACATGTTGTAAATGGCCATTTTTGAGTGGAAGGAAAAACTGCTGTTTTGGTGCATGTAGAGTGGGGCAAAAAAGTATTTAGTCAGCCCCTAATTGTGGAAGTTCTGCCACTTAAAAAGATGAGAGAGGCCTATAATTTTTTTATCATAGATACACTTCAACAATGAGAGACAGAATGAGAAAAAAAATCCAGAAAATCACATTGTCTGATTTTTAAAGAACTTATTTGCAAATTATGGTGGAAAATAAGTATTTGGTCAATAACAAAAGTTCATCTCAATCTTTGTTATATACCCTTTGTTGGCAATGACAGAGGTCAGATGTTTTCTGTAAGTCGCTACAAGGTTTTTACACACTGTTGCTGGTAGTTTGGCCCATTGCTCCATGCAAATCTCTAGAGCAGTGATGTTTTGTTGTCGTTGGCAACATGGATTTTAAACTCCCTCCAAAGATTTTCTATGGGGTTGAGATCTGGAGATGCCAGGACCTTGAAATGTTTCTTACAAAGCCACTCCTTTGTTGCCCGGGCGGTGTGTTTGGGATAATTTTCATGCTGAAAGACCCAGCCACGTTTCATCTTCAATGCCCTTGCTAATGGAAGGAGGTTTTTACTCAAAATCTCACGATACATGGCCCCATTTATTCTTTCCTTTACACGGATCAGTCGTCCTGGTCCCTTTGCAGAAAAACAGCCCCAAAGCATGATGTTTCCACCCCCATGCTTCACAGTAGGTATGGTGCAACACACCATTCTTTCTCCTCCAAACACGAAAAGTTGAGTTTTTACCAAAAAGTTCTGTTTTGGTTTCATCCGACCATATGACATTCTCCCAATCCTCTTCTGGATCATCCAAATGCTCTCTAGCAAACTTCAGACAGGCCCAGACATGTACTGGTGTAAGCAGCGGGACACGTCTGGCACTGCAGGATTTGAGTCCCTGGTGGCGTAGTGTGTTACTGATGGTAGCCTTTGCTACTTCGGTCCCAGCTTTCTGCAGGTCATTCACTAGGTCCCCCTGTGTTGTTCTGGGAATATTTTGGGGGGGACAGAAATGAGATGTGAGGGAAGATTTTTCAGCCGGGACATTTTACTGCGCAGAGTCGAAGTACTCTCAGAAGTGCTATTCCGCCATACATTATAGTTCTCCTTTTTACCATACTTGATCGTTCAACTATTCGTGTAACTGTATTTAAATAGGGAAAGCGTGGAGGTGTTTGGTTGCTTCTAACTTGATCTCTGTTTGGTACCATAGTGAATGAACTGGGCTTAGTGGGCTAAGCTAAATGCTATCAGATCGTCACTGCGCGTCAGAGAGATTAAGTGCGCGCACTGAGACGAGAGAGGTATGAATCAACTCGTCTTAGTAAAGGGAATAACATAGTTTAATATGAAAAAGCGGTCAAATAACCCTTTAAATGACTATGTTCTGGCCCGCCATCTAGTGGCAATTTTTTTTGGCCCAATGTCAAACTTCCTTACCAACCCCTGGCATATAATCTGCAAACGGCTTGTTCTAAGACTCTGCTTATGATTTTTTTTTAAATAGGAGTGGGTGGATTTTTAACATTATACGGTGCTTGAGTACACACACTGGTGACACACATTTATGTTCAAAAACCATGTAAGAGTGAATTTTGCATAATAGGACCTATTATGCAAAATTTGCTTTTACATGGCATGGTATTTGAACATTAAAACATTACTGAACATTATTAAAAGATATTTTAAACCTTTAAAGACAATTTGAAACAAAATTGAGTTTAGTCTCCTTTAGTTCATGTCTACAAGTCATGAAAAGATGACTAAAACTTAGCAGACTCATATGAATATTCACAGGTGAAAATGCTATTTTTGTCCAATCAAATGCTCACAATAAAGTCATCGAGGGTAACGAGTAGGATGTCATTGATAGACGGTCCATGTCTTGGTTAAAATCGCTTATTTCTCTGGATTTAAATAATCTTGGAAACATTTGGGATAATGTGACTACAATATATATATATATATATATATATATATATATATATATATATATATATATATATATATATATATATATATATATAATACTGTTCTAGTAATTTTTGGATATTTGAATCCAAAAATCTTACATATTGTGCCTTTAGCTGAATAATCTCTCTTCTACTGATGAACCCATTATGGCAGATTTACCTGTTTCTCCACTTTCCCAAGTCGTCCCATCATGCTGGGATCCTCGGGCAGTTCTCCGTCTGTGGTTCCTTTAGGACGGTCCTTGTCTGCTATCGGAACGCCTCGACCAACAATCTGATCCACTCTAACAACCAATCAAAGAGAGAAACATCTGGATAATTCACGAGTCTCTCCTGCAAACATCTGTTTTAGGGGAAACCCGCGATTCATTATACATGGACAAACACATCCTTTTTTGATATTCATCAATTGTGCAACTAATTTGATTTATTGAGTTTTGCTACAAAATGCATCAAATGAGCATCTATTTCCATTACATCTTCATTAATCACATTATAAGTTACCCAAGGTTTTATAATAATAACAACATTGATATCACAATAAACCATGTGTTCGTATCTTAAAGCACAAAGCATTGTGGGATGTAAATGAATGCATGCAGAGGGAGGGATATGATAATGAGTGGGTGTGTCCACACACAGATAGACAGAGATGATTGGACAGAAAGAGTCAGGCCCTCCAGACGGACGTTTTCTGTTGATATTTGCCATTTTTGAACAATGTGCCAACGTGAAATCACATCGCCTGTCATCTTTAGTTTATAAATGCAACTGTGAGGATCAATTTGACACATTATCCAAAGTTTCAGATGATGTGCTACACTAGCAGGGGTGCGTCTTATCTGAGACACCTACGGTTTTCATCAAAGCATTAGAACTATTGAATCACATCCAAATTGCTCCAAATAGTCCCTTAAAAAACCTTTGCATGTGCTCAGCAGAACGCTGGGAATCAAGCATGCCCTGCTGATATACCGTATGAAGAACTACATCATGTGGCATGCCTGAAATAACGCCATGCCGACATGCATAAGCAGAAACAGCGATGCTAAAATGAAAGGAAAGAACCATTTGGACATGTGCATCTCCATTTGCTGCTTCTTGCTGCCGTAACTCTTCATTTCCAAGCAGCGGTGCAGGCAAACTAGCTCAACCAGTTTTAGTTCAGCTACATGACTAGTAACTCACCGAAACGTGACATGTGCTTCCTCTGCTTTTCTCTCAACCAAGTGTCTCAGAAGTCGATTAAGAGTTGATTATCAGAGGATGCCTGGAGCGTCAGGCCCTTTAAACTCTAATAGACTAGATTGTTTAGGCAGACACTCTTAGAAGAAAAGGCTCGTCAGGCACTCAATACACTGAACCTTTCAGGGTTTCATCATGGTTGTGGAATTAGTTTTCAATCATTTTTTAATTTTAATAAAATTCTATGATTAAGCAGCTCGTACGGTCGTGGCCAAAAGTGATGTCCGGTCTGGAGAATTGACATTTGATTCAAATTTTGCTAAAGATTTAAGCATATTGCATAGTTGTGGTTGAAATCGATTTGTGATGATAACACAATGCCAATTTTTGCCAGGTTGTCACGTAAAGATATTATGAACAGATGCAAAAACAATGAAATATCAATAACTGATTATGCATGCTTTTTTCTGTGAGCTTTTTGTTTTTCTATACATTTTTTTAACAGTAAAATAAATTCTGTAGCTGCATTCATCCTTTTTTTGTGATTAACTGTCAGATAAACACCTTAAAGGGGCTATATGTAAGAATGATCATGTAATAATTGCTTTTTTATTGCCAATGTGTGAACAGCTTGTAATTAAACTTCATTATATACACTATATAATGTGTATATAAGGGCACTATTTATGTGTAAATTAGGGCACTATTTTCCCGATCTGATCATGGTCTGGAGCTCACAGCACAGGAGCTCTTAGAGCGTGTCCGAATGCTGCTAGTTTAACAACGGGAAAAACGGTCGGTGCTCAGGCTCATGCACTGCAAAAAAATGCTAGAATTTCTAGACCAAACATCTTAAAGTTCTTTAAACAAGAAGTATTTACTAGACAAGCAAAAGTAATTGTCTTGTTTTGGGGAAAAATAACTCAAAATGAGAGTTTTTGCTTAAAATAAGCTAAATAATCTGCCAGTGGGGTAAGAAAAATAATCCTAAAACAACATTATTTTGCTTACCCCACTGGTAGATTATTTAGCTTATTTTAAGCAAAAACTTAAAATTTTATTTTTTTATTTGTCTAGTAAATGTTTCTTAATGTAAGAATTTTTTGATATTTAGACTAGAAACAAGACAAAAATACTAAGTAAGAAATGTTTTGCATTGTGGTCCAAAAGGATTGTGCCTTTTCTCTTAATGAGTTATGGGTGTGTTTTGGGCGTAACGTGCAATAAACCAATCAGAGTCTCATCTCCCTTTCCCTTTAAAAGCCAGTTGTGCTTGCGCCATGAGCCGACTCACTATTTACATGAGGAGAGACTGAACGCTTCTCCAAAGAGGAAACGGATCTGCTCGTGCACGAGATTAAAGCGCGCAAGCGGACCATCTACGGGACAAGCTGGATTCAACCAAAGCACCATTTTTAATATTGCAGTTCACTCAACGGCCACCGGTGTCGCAAGCATTTCTGAAGTCTACATACAGCCTCTTTAAAAGGTTAAGTCACCCAAAAATGAGCCTGTGATGTTTATCTGCTGACCCCCAGGGCGTCCGAGATGTAGGTGTGTTTGTTCTTCAGCAGAACACAAATAAAGATTTTTAACTCAGCTGTTGCTTGTATAATGCATGTCAATGCATGGGTGTATTTCTATGAGAGTAAAAAAACACACAGACATACGAATCCATATTAAACCCTGAGGCTCGTGGAGACACATTGATGTCTTAACCACTTCAGCTCTGCACCCCCTCTTGGACCCACCGGTGGGTCCAAAATTGCATCATCATAATCTTTTTTAAGAATCTATAACTCGTGCACCACAAAACTAGACATAAATGGTATCATTTGAAAGATTAGAACCTCAGCTTTCTTAATAACCCAATAACTTCTGCATTTATATTACATAGAAGAAAATAATACGGTCTGAATTCGACCCCCCCGCAACGACCACCCCTTGAGAAAATCATGAAAATAATATAAAATTTCTTATTTTTATCACACAAACACACCTAAAATAGACAAGTCATATATCAAATGAAAGCTATCGGCCTCAGGAATATCGCTGAGCAGTTAATTTCACCGATCCAATAATTTACAGTAAATTTATTATCAAAAGAATCACAAAGATGGAAATGACTCCTTTGAACAAGCAAACACATGAGTCATATTCCTGTTCGGATCACAAACTCGTTGTAAAGCTACTAGCCTCAAACCCTATATCAGCTTGTTCCTTCGGTTGTTTGCTTCAAAATGAGACTATTTTTACATGTCTGTGAGCAAGTATGGCCAAATGACACTGTAACATGTCACCGATGTCCAGATCAAAGCATGTGATGCAGACAAATACTCTTATTATTGCTAGTTTTGATTGTCGTTGTTAGCCATGATTTTTGAGGATGTCATCACATATTGCATCATGCGACAGGAAAGCTGAGAATCTCAGCTCTTTATAGACATGTGGATCAGGATTCTAGACCAATCAGAGCCCGAGATCTCCTTTTACAAAGTTGAAGAGGCGGAGCCTTCTTTTCGATTTCCTAGTGGCCAGTTGATGTCAATGGAGATGAGTAGGAGTTATTAGACACTTTGGTCAGATAAATCTCAATAACTTTTATTTGCAAGGAGATATCAAGAAAATTATTTTCCCCCCTGTTTAGTGCCAAATTATAGAATCAACAGAAACTTCCAAAAAGCTTGGATCCCAAAATAATTTTTAAAAAAAATGGATTTTTAAAAAACAAATTAATTAAAAATAAATCAAAATATTTATTTTGTATCTATGTTTATCATAAGATTGTGAACAGATACAATATAATATATGCAATATTACACCACTGTGTTAAAATTTAGAGTTTTTTCTGTAAAATGAGACCATTTTTATAAATTTACTCCAAAGTATGTGGGTAGGGCGCTCTTTTAAATTCAGATATTCCTAATTCTCAAAAAAATGCAAAATGTGCTGCAGAGCCGACACGAAACGATCGCTTTATATATGTGTGATATATACTGCATCCTATATAGATATATACTATTTAAATTTTGTTTATTTGTCCAAAAAAAATGTGTTTGTGTACTAGGCTTAATTAACTGAGACTTCTTACAGCTCTTACAGGTTGTTGGCCTTGTTTGTTTCGTTGCTTCTATTGCTCTCCCCTTTTTTGTAAGTCGCTTTGGATAAAAGCGTCTGCTAAATGATAAAAAAAATGATTAAATGATATACAATACATCTATGATCGCACCAAGATTTTGACCTAACTCAACAGAAGTAATGCTGTCGGGAACACTAGATGAGATTCGTCTGATATGAGGTAAAAAATAACAAATACTGTTGTGTTTCTGGCAGAAAGCGATCGTTTCGTGTCTTAAGACATCAGTGTGTCGTCATGAGCAGCAGGGTTTAATATGGATTCTTATGTCTGTGTGTTTTTTTTAGTCTCATAGAAATACACCCCATTGACATGCATTATACGAGCAACGGCTGATAAACATCACATTCTCATTTTTGGGTGAACTATCCCTTTAACCAAGTTTACGGTTTTGCTCTTCTTTCATACTTAAAAAAAAAATACAAAGTATTTTCCTCAAATTTAATCGAACTTGTAGGTCATTTACAAAAACAAATATCTCCTCCAACAATGGAATAATTTAAGACGTTTCTCCTTATTTGGAAGCGTTTTTGCTCTTTAGTCGCCAGATAGAGCCTTTTCCTCCACGAGTGGCGTTTGTGCTCAGTCTCTACTAGCCATGTAGTCTGAAACAGAAGCAGGTTTCTTCACTCGTCTCTAACGCAGGCCCGGGAGATGCAGTCTGGGGCGTCCTAACCTAGAAGACAACTGGGGCGACTCTTTGGTTCCTTGGGTTGAACACTTCTTTTGGCGAGGGGTGCTGGGACCCGGAGGACCCAATATCATATCTAACCTGGCAAAGCAAATAGAGTAGAGGACAGCACAATGCAGAATGACGGCGCAAACGTCAGGACGTGAGACGGGGAGAAACACAAACCAACAACAACAAGCCCAGACAATATATTCCAGACATACTTCATGAAGATTATTATACCATAAACGCTCCCTGATATCAGCGAACAACATGTGGTGAAAGTATGCCATTAATGTTTTCAGAATATAAAAGCAGGAATATATTTACATGTGTGAAATCATAACCACATTAATTCATGATTTCCCTAAATACGTGAGTGCACTGAGAAGTGTTGTTTTTTAAGGTTTAATGTAGGTAATGCTTGTCAAACACACACATTATGCGGCTGAAGTGAAGTGTTTGTTCATCCTCGGACAGATATGAAAACAGTGAGACGTTTGGTAAAGTCAGCCATGCAAACACAGGAACAGAGACACCAGTCGACTGTGTGTGTGTGTGTCTGTGTGTGTGTGTGGATCTGCTCTTGCCTGGACTGCAGGTTTTTAATGCGTGCCAGCATGTCCAGGTGTCCGGCTGAATATTGCTCGATGACATCCATCACATCATACGGCCGCAAACTTTCCTTAAACTTGCGTTTGGACACCATGAACCTCATGATGCTGCGGGACAGAGAGTTCACACACATTATCACTGATAACACACACTGAGAGCCTGTCCACGGTCATATTTCACCACAAAAACTAACACACATTTAGCTGTCCTATTTCCAGGACCCATGCAGGGTTATTTTAGTATCACTATAGTTTTCACTATTGTGAACTAATATAAACATTTCTGTCTTATATAATGTCTATACTATACTAATTGTCTATACTAATATTAAAAAATATATCTCTATGTTTAATTTTTTTTTTTTTAGCTCAAATTAAAATGAGAAATGTTGCCATGGTTTTCAATATTTTGTTAATATTTGGATTTAGTTGTTATTTTTATGTTTCCAGTTTAATTTTAGCTAAAGTTTTAATAATTTTGTTGTGTGTTTTGCCATTTTAATTCTTTTATTTAGTTTTGTTTTATAAATTTTTATTTTTAGTTATTTTAGTTCATCAAGTTAAAGTAAATAAAATGAGTTTGGCTTAATTTTCAATATGATAGTTTTCACTTATATTTTCAATATTATAGTTTTTGTTAATATTTTGAATTAGCTTTTATTTTTGTTTCCCGTTTTAGTTTAAATTTTTATTAATTTTTGTTGTGTTTTGCCATTTTTATTATCATTTTTAAAAATGTCAATCGTTTTTTATTGATTCATTTTTTTTTTTTTTTAGCTTTAGTTATTTTAATTAATCAAGATAAAGTAAACAAGTGAGTTTGGTTTGTTTTCTGTACACTTTTCACTGATATTTTGAATTAGTTTGCATTTTTATATTTCCTGTTTTCATTTATATTTGTAAGTTTTAATATGTGTTTTGTAATTTTTTTATTATTTATTTTAAATGTCTATATTTTTATTCATTTTAATTTAGTTTTAGTTATTTCAGTTTGGGTTCAATTAAATAAAAATGAGAAATGACCTTGGTTTTCAATATATAATAATTTTTGTTAATATGTAGAATTTAATTTTTAATTCCATTTTAATTTTGGAACAATTTTGAATATATATATATATATATATATATATATATATATATATATATATATATATATATATATATATATATATATATATATATATATATATATATATATATATATATATATATATATATATATATATATATATATATTTTTTTATTAATGTTTATTTCATTTAAATATTTTAATTCATCAGGTTAAACTAAATAAAAATGATAAATGTTTCTCTGGTGTTCGATATAATAGTTTTTACTAATAAATTAAATGTTTATATTTCTTTATATTCCTGTTTTAATAAAAAATTTAATAAGCTTGTTCATTTTTATTTTAATATGTCTAGCCTAAATCGTTTTATTCTAAAAAAAAAATTTTTTTTAGTTCAAGTCAGCTAAATAAAATTGAACTAAACAGATTAGTAAATAAATAAATAGCTAATTAAAGCAGATTTTGCAGTAAAATATGACCTGAACATCTGGTTTTGGTGAGGTTTAGTCTTGAACCGAGTTCAAGACACTGCTATATATTTTTGCTGTTTGGATACTGACCTTCAATATTGAAAATATCTCATGCATAAGCGTCACTGGTATGATCTGAGCAATGAAAGTGTGGATGTAACGAAGGACTCAAAAGACTGAATGTAGCAAGTGTTGTCACTTACATTCAGGAAAGCCTGAGTTTATGAGTAGGTAATATTATGTGATGCAGACTGCTCTAGTATTATCAATAATATTACACGTCTGATGGAGCATTAAAGTCCCTCTGAGTGATGCTGCCTGTCTCATCTTTGCTTACCACACAGCCCTGATGGTAACTTTTAGTCCCGGCGTTAAATCCTGCGGGACAAACTCACAATGGCAGCTCTTATTGTCATCAACAATGTCTTCTCCGGGAAGGCTGGCTTCTAAAAAACACAACACGGACAGGAGGACTCTAGAGTTAGTGCACAAACCCCTAACCCTGCATTCAGCTTATCCAGGTGTGAGCCGGGCATCATGGGAAATCTGAGACAACCGCGGCCGAAAATATATCAAAGCCAAACAGTGACCCCAAAAACACACCTGGACACTCGAGACAAGGTTAAACTGCACGAACATCACTGCATCAGATAATAAAACCGCAAATCAAGTGCTGTTTTCATTGTTGCATGTGATGAAAAATACAGTAAAAATTGTGAAATATCATTACAATTTAAAATATATTGTGAGATGCAATTTATTCCTGTGATCAAAGCTGAATTTAAACAATAATACGTTTTTTTTATGTTTCTGAAAGCCTCTTCTGCTCATCTATTTGATCAAAAATACAGTAAAAATAGTGAAATATTATTCCAGTGTAAACCATCTGTTCTCTATGTGAATATATAGTAAAGTGCGATTTATTCATGTGATCAAAGCTGAATTTAAACAATAATATGATTTTTTTTGTTTCGGAAAGTCTCTTCTGCTCATTTATTTGATCACAAAATACAGTAAAAATTGTGAAATATCATTACAATTTTAAATATATTGTGAGATGCAATTTTTTCCTGTGATCAAAGCTGAATTTAAACAATAATACATTTTTTTATGTTTCTGGAAGTCTCTTCTGCTCATTTATTTGATCAAAAATACAGTAAAAATTGTGAAATATCATTACAATTTAAAATATTTTGTGAGATGCAATTAATTCCTGTGATCAAAGCTGAATTTAAACAATAATATGATATTTTTATGTTTCTGAAAGAAACTTCTGCTCATTTTATTTGATCAAAAATACAGTAAAAATAGTGAAATATTATTCCAGTGTAAATCATCTGTTCTCTATGTGAATATATAGTAAAGTGCGATTTATTCATGTGATCAAAGCTGAATTTAAACAATAATAAGTTTTTTATGTTTCTGGAAGTCTCTTCTGCTCATTTATTTGATCAAAAATACAGTAAAAATTGTGAAATATCATTACAATTTAAAATATATTATGAGATGCTATTAATTCCTGTGATCAAAGTTGATTTTAATAATACGATTTTTGTAGGTTTCTGAAAGTCTCTTTTGCTCATTTATTTGATCAAAAATACAGTAAAAATAGTGAAATATTATTCCAGTGTAAATCATCTGTTCTCTATGTGAATATATAGTAAAGTGCGATTTATTCATGTGATCAAAGCTGAATTTAAATAATAATACGATTTTTGTTTCTGAAAGTCTCTTCTGCTCATTTTTTTTGATCACAAAATACAGTAAAAATTTTGAAATATCATTACAATTTTAAATATATTGTGAGATGCAATTTTTTCCTGTGATCAAAGCTGAATTTAAACAATAATACATTTTTTTATGTTTCTGGAAGTCTCTTCTGCTCATTTATTTGATCAAAAATACAGTAAAAATTGTGAAATATCATTACAATTTCAAATATTTTGTGAGATGCAATTAATTCCTGTGATCAAAGCTGAATTTAAACAATAATATGATATTTTTATGTTTCTGAAAGAAACTTCTGCTCATTTTATTTGATCAAAAATACAGTAAAAATAGTGAAATATTATTCCAGTGTAAATCATCTGTTCTCTATGTGAATATATAGTAAAGTGCGATTTATTCATGTGATCAAAGCTGAATTTAAATAATAATACGATTTTTGTTTCTGAAAGTCTCTTCTGCTCATTTTTTTTGATCACAAAATACAGTAAAAATTGTGAAATATCATTACAATTTAAAATATATTATGAGATGCTATTAATTCCTGTGATCAAAGTTGATTTTAATAATACGATTTTTGTAGGTTTCTGAAAGTC